>NC_136611.1:22934520-23034520 GCF_933228915.1 Telmatherina bonti | reverse complement strand
CAGTGGGAAACTAAGCAGTTAGGAATAAAGACTTGGAGTTAGACTTTATTTAATCTCACTGTGAAGAACATCGCTTTTTAAAGCAGCTTTTAGTATGGAATAAAGTGTAGGAAGCAACAGAAAAAAATGAACATGCATTGCAACAAATATAAATATAACACACAAATATACACATACATAAAAATTAAAGTATGAATAAAATAAAAAATAAAACAGCCTTACAAGCTATATATATATTCACATTGTGATGGTGGAATATGAAAAAAGTATAGTGATTTAGGAAGTGATGACGGAGGTATTGCACAGTGAAATATAAATAAATAATACATAGTATTATGATTGTACAGATGAGTTGTACAGTCTGAGAGCAGTGGGAATGAAGGACCTGCTGTAGCGCTCCATCCTACACTGAGGATGTCTGTCTGCCTTCTGACCAACTTGTTAAGTCTCTTCCTATCGTGGTCGGTGCTGCTCACTCCCCACTAGACAACAGCGTAGAGGACAGCAGAGGCTACCACAGTCATAGAATGTCCTTAACATCGGCCTGCACACTGAAAAGGACCTCGGTCTCCGCAAAAGGTGGAGGGACTCTTGCCTTTCTTGTACACGGCACCTGTGTGGTGTGACCAGTCAAGTTTATTGTTGAGGAGAACACCCAGATACTTAAAACTTTCCACCAGGTCAAAGTCTTTCCCCTGGATGTTCACCAGTGTGCGAGGTGGTGTCCTTCTCCGGAAGTCAATCACCATCTCATTGGTCTTACTGGTGATTAAGCACAGGTGGTTGCGTTGGCACCAGTCTACATTATGACTAACTTATACTCTAGCTTGGTCCCCTCGGACACCACAATGGCTGACTCATCAGAATCCATTGTGCATGTAGATACACATCTAGTCCCTGGATTTAAGCCAGCTGATGCTTATATTAGGAATGTTTTATTAGTTAAAATGCCACCATGAAGCCCAGTCAGACCAACATGACATAAAAATTCTCTTGGTAGAGACTTTTTTTTTCATTAGAACCCCTAAACAGTGTGAACACAGTGTGATGTTATGTCTTGAATTGAAGTGACATTGAAATATCTTGGCACTTCCAGCTGTTCTTGAACATTGAGCAAAATGAAATATTTTTAACTCTTAAAAGCTTTTACCTTGGCTCTCTGTTCCGTGCATCTTTAAGTTACCCTAAGCTGATATAAAAGACAACATGATGATGCTGTTCAGAACAGGGCATAGTGTTCAGTTCAGAAGTTTTAACATGACACAACTCTGTTAAACTTTTATCTGATTTCTTTACGCTAATTTTGACACTGATATTTTACCAACCTTAGGTTTGTGGCAGATCTGTGCCTCTCTGGATCTTGGTTTGATCTCAAACATTTCCCTCTAAGCCAGGGCTAAAAACTTTTTTTTTTTTTTTTTTTTTTTTTTGTCAGACTCTAATTAACACAGTGAGTAATTTATATTTCTATTCATACATTAGAACTGAGTATTTTGGGATGTGTAGCTGACAAGAAATAGTTTGAAGTAATTTCACTCTGGTCTAAACTGAACTGTTTGCATTTTACTGTGTCAGTTTATCCATGAGTGTCAAATAAACCCATGTCAGCATGGAGAAGTTCCCAGCCACAGTCAATCATGACCACTAACAGGATGTTAGTGAATTTCCTTTTTTGACACTGTACTTATGAATTTGACCATCAGCTCATATTGGAAAACCCAAATCAATCAAGTACAATGCATGAACTATCTTTTTTAGTCTTTCAAATATGTTTAACAACTTTTCCTAAAGGAAAAAAGGGAATTCTGACATTTGTTTGGTTTGTCTAAACCTCTGAGCAGAAATGTAAGTAGAAAACTGAAGATTCAGAAGCCTCCTCAGACAGAGGTCATGTCCGGCGTCAGCTTGAAGGTGGAGAGTTTTGCTGTTCTGTGACAGCAGCTCCGACAGGCTGAGTGGAAACGGAAAGATAAAGGCCACGTTTTCTTCTTTGTGTAATCAGTAATGTGTTGATAGCGTAATAGCTTTTCTGAATTCCTAAAGGGTAACAGTGCACATTTTTTTATACTGTCTCTCTCCCATCTTTCTGCCCTTTCTCTTCTCACCATCTTGCTATGCTGAGATGTATTTGTCTCTTTGAGCTTTTCCCATGAGCCCTTGCCCTGTTCTTTGTTTGTGTGATCCTTTCCCTTAGGCCACTGTTACACATCTGTGGAAGTATGTGTGTACGCAACTCATTGCGTTGTGTCTGTAAGTGAGCGTGAGTTTGTTTGGAGCTTTGAACAGTGTACACACACTGCTTTTTGTGTGTGCGCATGTGAGTGTCTGCATCTGTGAATGCACAGTGTAATCAGTGTGTAATCCCTTCCCTGAGGCCACTGTTCCACGCAGCTGGATCAGAGCCTCTGGAGGGTCTCTGTGCTATTCAAGCATCCTTTGCTCTTTCCACCTGACCGGGTGGTGTGTGTGTGTGTGTTTTAACAGGTGCAGTACCGAGAGCTGAAACTGGATCCCAATCCAAGTCCAAATAAAAGGAAGAAAAACAACCCCGGGTAGATCACTGCGTCCGCTCATCGACTCCTCTCCTCTTCACTTCTCTGATGTTGGTCTATTGCTGGACACCGAGGAGCAGAGGAAGACTCCTCTTGAGTAGCTCTACTCAACTATCCCTACATATGTCTTTTTTTTTTTTCTATCAGTTTTTCCATTTTATGCTCTTAAACCTAATTTTGTTTTTTGTTTTTTTTTAATTTCTCATTATGTGTAGTACAGATTCCTAAAGAGACCTTTTTTTCTATAAGACAAATCCAAAAGACCCCTTAAATTCTTACCATTCTACCATCATGCTCTTTATTATGGTATGGATAGAATTAGTTTTATATCAATCCGATTTGCTGCTCGTTTAATTTCTTTAGCACTCTTAACAGCTCAAAGAATTCTGTTTCTTTGCCACAAGTTTCACACAAAAAGAAATCGAGATTATTTTTATGACAGGGGGGATTTTTTGGTTTTGTCAAACTTTATAAAAAAAAAAACAAAAAAAAACGGGCCTTATATTAACATTCTGCACCACAGGTTTGAATTTATTTAACTTAAGCTGTATTTATTAAATGTTTTTGGTAAAATGTTTCTATTTTCTAATTGTTTTTGTACTAAAGTATCCTTTGTTTTCATCCCCTCTTGGATATTGTAATACCGTTATCTTCATTGGAAGTTATTTGGATCGTCTCCACTTAACTCAGCCAGCCAGGTTGATTAGCAATTATGGAGGTAGCCTCCAGACATGTTCCTCTACAAAAAAACAAGTCTGGTCCAACAGGCTGTGGGCTTGTTGAAGTATCTCTGTGCTTTAAAACATTCGCTAAAGTTGTTCTTTTCTTTTAAATATATATTCCTGTCTGTAGGAGCATTGTTAAGTACAAGAGCATTCATGTTAACCCTCATCACTGCCATCATGATTTAGCCATATTTAACCTCTTAAAGGCAAGTGAACAGTAAAAGAGCCCTCTTTTGCCTGTGAGGAAGCGCAGAAGACTGGGCCTGCTGTTGAAGTGTTAATATAGATGTCACCCAGTCTATGCAGAGTGTTGTCAGCCAGGCAGGCCTTGAGGCAGCCACAGCCCTAATCTGGTTTAAAAGGCTGGTCGCCATCCCTCTCATCTCTCCGTGTGTTTGCCTTAGCAACGACACAAAAAAAGCATTTACCCACACAAACACGTGTGAGTGTGTGTGTGAATGCATGCCGACACAAACAGCCTCTTCGTCTCACGAGACTACACAGCTCCTCTAAGAAATCCTTCGTACTCCAACTACTTGCTCGCAGATGAAAACATAACATCGTATTTGAGCAGGAACATTTTCTCCCTCTCAGGCGCACACACACAAGCTGACACACAAACACGCTCTCTGTGATACTGCGCCCCAGGCTGGCCGCCCTCTCCATCTGCCCCACCTCCTGTGCCCACAGCTCAACTTTGATCAGCCTTTGCAGAGACAGAGGCTTGTATGTGTGAGCTGTGTATGTACAGAGTACGAGTGTTTGCATATACGCGTTTACGCTGTCAGACATGTTGCTTCTCTCAGCATTGGTGTGTGTTACAATTGTATCTTCCCTCCAGCTGTAGACTGATGCCTAGATTTAGTCATAGAGTATGTGTGTGTGTGTGTGTGTGTGTGTGTGGTGCAGCAGAAGCGCCAGCTGTTATTTGGTGTCGAGTTTGCTGAGATGCTAGATGAGCAGCGAGTCATTGTGTGACAAGACGAGGCTCCAAGGGGACTTAGGCCTGAGATGTCAGGGATAAAGGAATGTTTGTGTGTGTATATGTGTGTTTTATGCTATTTCAGATTCCACTTCCCGTCATGCTTCCCTCCGTTTGCTCTCTGCGGTTCCCTCATTCGTCAGCGAGCAGGGTTGCGACCCTGTCTGAAGGGACGGTCTCTTGGGCTTCTTGCTGAGCATCTCTTGAAAGATCACAGCACAGGCTACGTTTGAGGAGGTCTTCTCTCATCCTATTGATCCCTGCCTCCATTCCACCCCCCTTCCTCCCCCTGTCTGCCTGTCTTTAACACTCTAAATCCCCTGCTCACTCTTCTTTTTGCTCAGAGCTCTTCTGCCATTTTGTCATTTTATTGCCTCATCCATCCGTCTCTGTACCATCTCTTTTACCGTCGCTAACTTCTTCCCTCCTCATGCCTACATATCAACATGTTCAGATCTATCATTCCAGAGTACCACTGTTATTGTTTTCTTTCCTTTTTTTTTCCCTCCCCTTTTTCTTGAATCCACTTGAAAGACAGTAACAGACTGTCCCAAGAGCATTGCCACAAACTGATTAAAGCCTCCTCAACAAACAACTCTAACTCGTGAGGTGTTAGTTTATTTAATTTTTTTTCTGTGTGTGTGTATTGATGCCTGAAGGTACTGCTTGAATACCTGATATGTATGTCTACTGCTATGTGTAGTCATTTTACATCAAATTGTGGTGACTGTTGTGTGGTACTGCATCCAAATAATGTCTTATTTTAGGTTATTTATTTGGGTTTTTGGCTCCGTTTTAACGCAAACCAAAGTGTTTTCATTTTGCACGATGTAGAGAAAATAAATAAGAATGTAACAGACTGACAGCTGTAAGGAAAAGAAGCACTTTTATTTGCACCCAGTTGAAATGAGACTATTTATTTTTTAAAAAGGATACTGTACATAGCTACTACGGATTAATTTATGGTTGTATTTTATACAGTATGCCTGTTGATGGTCTGGTCATATTGTAAAGTAGGTGTATGCCTGCATTATTTTTTCAGATCTGTCTTCTCCGCCTGCAATGTTGCCTGCCTGTGACATCTTCTTGTGCCCTCTTCCGACCAGTGACATTTTCAGAAAGGGATTCTGTGAGAGCTGAGTTAGGGTTGGGGTCAGGAGGGGTAAAAAATATGACAAATATCTCTTGATTTTTAGTAATGAAATGCATCTGATGTATGTGGCTTATTTTGGGAGAAAAAAACCCCCCAAAAAGGATTAAATATTTTTATCATCTTCAGTGGTTGTAATTGTTTTCTGCACAAACAATCTCTTCTTCAAAGCAGCACGTAATATAATATTTCAGGTTATTTTTTTACTCACCTTTGCACCATTACACTGCACTCTCTCTACATCTCTGTTCACGTCCAGCTTTGTGAAGTGACCCATTCTTCAGTTTGACTGAAACACAGAGTGGACATTGGTGGCTTGCCATTTCAGACTAGAATTACTGGAGAACTGGTCTATTTACCCAGCAACTAGAATGTAAAGGCTATCAATATGTCAGAGCCTCTTGACACTGCAGCAGCCACATTCCTCTGGCTTGTACTCCAACTCTAACAAAAAAAAAAAAAAAAAAAGGCCAAAGCAGAGGTAGGTGGTAACACTTGTTACTAAATTTTGGTTGGGATTTGAATAATTTTAGCTTCTGACTGTGATTAATGCAATTAGTTTCAGGAGAAAATGTGTTCATCAAGTTTCTCTCCAAGATTTTGGGCACTGGTAAAAAATTTGACTGAATCGTTACATGAGAACAAGATGAACTAAGGTCTATAATGTGTACAGCTTAAAAATTTGACAGCATTTTCAAGCAACATTAATATATTATTTGTACTTTTTTTTTTAAAGTTGCAGTTTTAAAATGTGGAAATTAGCAAAGGTTTGGCCTCATAAAAAAATGACAGGGCCATAGTGTTCAATCACTATGGCTGGAAAGGCTGGATGATGTAAATTCCAGTACACCAAACCCACTTGTCATGTCCCATCAACAATCAGCTACCTACTGAAGGAGCTGCCTAGCGCTCTTAAAACTGAAATACCCAACTCACAGAAAGCAGGAAAAGAAGACAACAGCAAATCTTTTCAAGCAGTTTTTTTTCTATGTAAATAATACATGGACAAAACAGCAGTAAACAACTGCTGCCTGGCAGGTTCTGCCGCCGTGGTGCACTGGTTGTGTTGTGCAACCCAGCCTGCTTTAAGGCATGAAATGTTAGAAAATGATTAAACACAGTTTGGTGTAGGAATATAATATAAGATTCAGCATTAAAAAAAAATAAAAAATAAAAAAAAAATCGGCAACTGTTGAGCACTAAGATGGACTGATCACGCTTTGTGTAGCAGCCAGCAGTCCGAGGTACATTTCATCCAGAGGGAAAAACACATTTAATTAAATTCAAGCAAATTCTTGAAGCAAACTTCGGCATCCAGTTGTAGCTTCAAAAACAGGAAAAAGATCTAAAACATAGCATTTAATTACTACCTTTACTTCTCATGGCCCTCACTGTCCCAAAATCTAAACGTCATCTGAAACCTGTGGAGAGACCTTAACAGACCTGCGCGTGTAAGATAGTTTGGGACTAAAAAGATTAGTAGAAATTACATGAAAAATGCAAAAACAGAACATAATTCCCGTCACAGTTGGTGCTTAATGAGACGGGGATTACTAAGTAGTATCTTTTCACTTGGTCCTTTTTTGCTTTATTATAAACTGTGAAAAATCAAATGTTTTAAAAAAAACTCTTTATGCTTATAGAAAACCAGCTCATCACCTACTCAGTGAATGACAGCTAAACTTTTTCATGCATCCAATAATAAAATTGTTGGAATTTATTATGCAGAAAATATTTTTCTGAAACAGTGTGATCATCGATTTTTTTCTTTTATTTTTGTCCAAAAAAAGAAAAAAACAGTTTGGAAAGTATAAAAAAAAAAAAAAAAAAAAAGAATTTCTTAACAGACCACACTAAAAGCAAAGGAAAAGTTCAGTTTGAGGTGGTCACTGTAAACATCACTATTTTAGAGTTCTCATTAAACAAACAACAAAACAAACAAACTGTTTAATAATAAATACAAATGTCCTTTTCCATTCATTTGTATATAAAACATGCTGAAATAATGTAAAAGTACATAGAAACTCCAGTATAAAACTGTACTTTTCTCAAAAGACACAGATATAACTTCAAACTGGCTTCAATGTCAAAGTGAAGGCAAACAACAAAAGGGGGTGAATAAGATGAACTTGTACAATAAAGCCTTGTTGAACTGTAAAATGGTCTGACAGTTGTCTTTAACATTCAGTGGCAGAGTTTGCATGTGAGTGTCTTTAAGTTAAATGAGCTTTTGTCACAAATCAGCAAGTAGAGCTTCACCACAAAACCTTAGTTTCTCCAGCATCTCCTTCAGGAACAGTGTATTCTCCCCTATGCATTTTTTCACAGCTGGAGATACCTGCTCCTGGTGCCTCCCTCGACTGAGCTCCAACAGCATCTCTACATCTTCAACCAGCCTCACTGCCCGCTGATCCGTCCAGTTCAAAGTCACTTTTAGTTTGGAGTGTGTCTCCAGGGCCCTTACAAGTTTGTAGGCTGGGTTGTGGAGCTTGTTGGAGGACTGCGTGAGGCCAGGCAGACCCCTCTCCAGCTGGTATGAGAAAATGAGCTGACCCAGCAGACAGGATCCAGCTTCCAGGAGGGGAAGGTTCAAGACATCATTCGCTTTCTTCCTCATCACTGAATCTCCAATCTTTGCGCTGTGGAGGAGCTCCTCCTTCTGAGCTGGCATGAAGATCAGATCCAGTGGGACCCGTCCTTCTCCATCAGTCTGTCGGAGTAGGACTGAGCCTGGTGGAGACAGAGGTGTTGGGCATCACTTCACACATCATCACGTCACATTTAAATCAAATCTATCAGACATTTGCAACACAAATTGAAGCCACTATGCTCCATTTTCATAGCCACACTGCAGCAATAAAAAAAATTATATTCACACAACCAAAAATTTGTGAAAAAAAGAGGAAATGACCTGCAAAGAAACCACACACAGCAGATGTTATTGTGCAAAGATTTCTGGTACTTCTGAATAAGGACTTTTTTTTTAATGCAGCAGAATCTAATAATGTGTTGTAAAAGTTCACACATTTGTTTTGATGGAGGCAGATATTGTTGGGATTGTACATAGACTGGAGACAAATTTACAGATGTGCCATTGTTTAGTGGCAATATCTAGTATATTTGATCAATTTAAAATAAAAAACTAACTTTAAAACGTAAATCTTGAAAGTAACACCCACTTGCATTTCAGCAACCTACAGTAAAGCAGAAAATGATCAGATTTGTATATTTAAAAGTGAGCGAGAAGTTGACTTGAGGTTAAGGAGTATAATATCAACAGCCAGCTGAGGAATCAGTGTTAACGCCGTAACACGGGCAAAACTGATGCGCAGCCAAAAGGTTACATTCAGCATCATTATTAAATAAGGCGGAAGAAACGTGACACGGGTCAATGGCAGGACACAGTCAAAAGAAATAAATTGTACAAACACACAAATGCATATACTATACAATACACACACATGCTGAGAGAAATTCTCACCCAAAGTGTGTGAAGTGGATGGTTTAAATGAACAGCTGTTTTCCCACTGGCCCTTAGTGCCAGACTGGGCTATTAGCTCACTTCAGCACTAACTTCAACTGACACCTCGCCTTAGCTCTGTGACTGGCGGGTCACTTTGTGTTTGTGTAAAAGCCGCAGACGGTTAGTGAAGTGATGGAGGCTTCGCTTTTCCGATGCTCTGCTGTAAGTGAACTCATCGCCGTCAACAGCGACGCTGGAAGATACCGCGTGGTGCCAAGTCGCAATAGGCTCCAACTGTGGCGTCAGAAAACCGCTGTGTCGTGAGTTTGGGCTCCATGGAGACGGTGGTTTCTGAGCGCATGATTGCAAAGAAACAGATTCATTCAAATAATTTGTGAATGTGTGAAAAATCAGTAGCCTTGGAGTTTCAACTCTATGAATTCACAACATCACCACCAACCTTGGCTTTTCCCTTTCAGCCCTGTTTCACTGCAATCAAACCAAACATGACAGTCACTGAATGTAACACTTTATTCCAGTCTCTCCTTGTACAAAGCCAGCAAAGTTATAATGGTGACATTTACTGTCTTGTCTCTCTACTCTCCGTTCAGGTTGAAATCCATTTTTCAGTGTCAGACAGGCCTGCG
Source organism: Telmatherina bonti (assembly GCF_933228915.1). Lineage (NCBI taxonomy): Eukaryota > Metazoa > Chordata > Actinopteri > Atheriniformes > Telmatherinidae > Telmatherina > Telmatherina bonti. The sequence goes on along the minus strand of NC_136611.1, from coordinate 23,025,001 downwards.
CGCATTAAGCTTACGTGGAGCGGGTCGAGTCAAGAGTGAGCCCTTTGTTTGCTTTCAGATAGACCCATTTCTATGGCAAACTGCTCTTGATGGCACTTGACTGTTCAACCTTGGCAATGCTGCTGCCACTTATGAGCGAGTTTACGGCTCTGTGGAGGCTCTGCATGACACAGACAGCTGAAAGGCTGCTTGATACCAATGCTGGCAGTTGTTTTTCCTTTTGACAGACACTGTGGGGCTGCAGAAACATGATGTATTAAAGGAGGGACAATTCTATGTATGTGTGCTGTATGATGACAAAAAGCACACTTACAAAGCTTCCAAGATGCAATTTTGGACCAAAAAGAGTCTCAATTAAAATGACCCTATTTCGAAACAAGAAAAATCTTTAAAAAGCAATGTTAAGAACTTAGAAATTGCTCTCCACGTCCGTCTTGTGCCGCATTAACGCTGCTTGTAGCAGTTACGAGATAATCGGTGAGAGCTCATGCAGCTGTTTGTGGAAGGTCGCCGCTCTTTTACTTTTTAGTGCTTCAAGTCTGAGTGGCAAAAACTCAATCTGCATAAATTGTGGCATTAATCTACATAAACTTTTACATAAGCAGGGACATTTTGAACGTAGGGGTCAGGCATCAGGGGCAGCAGTCAAGGACGTAAGAGCGCAGATTTGATCAAAGTGGCCATGAGAGAACGGTGGAAGGGAGTGAGATGGAGCGATGCGGTATTTGTGAGGGAGGCTGTTCACGGCAGGCCATAATCACCAGGTTTTTGTGACAAGCCTCTTCACTATTATGCACACTCAGTAGGTGTGGCTGTAATGAGTGAAGCTGAACAACCTGTGCATGTCATGTTGTGGGAAGCTGCAGTAGTTCAAGAAAGTCTGAGTTTCTACAGAACCTCATACAGACATGTGGCAACGAGTAACACAATGTGTGCAGAAGAATAGATTCATCATAGTCCCTTTTGGAAAAGCTTTATAAAACTATGCTTGCCATTGAGAAAACCAGTTTTACCCTGCAAGCAAACATGCAGTCTAAACCGGACAAGGGTTAGTTTGTATTTTTATCTATTACTTTTTTAAAAACAAAGAAAAAAGTAAAACTCTTCTTAAACAGGCAACATTTAAATTGCTGAACTAAATACATGAAACACAAAATTAGCTCTTATTAAAGATGTACAGAAATTTCAATCCGACATTCAAATTCTGAATCAGCTGAGCTGTTGAACAACAGAAATCCTGTTTCACTTCAGTAAGTCACAGAAAACAATTAGCCGTTCACCACTTCCTGCTAAAAAAAAAATCTGTGATGACTAAAAATTCAGAAATCGAATAGCGTCAATTTGCTCCAGAGTTTTATGTCCTCCTGTCTGTCATGCCTCAAAAACAGCTCTGTCTCCCCACAGAAAATGCACATCACCGCCACAAGATAAAGAAATGCAAGAACGAGCTGCACCGTTTTCCAGTGTTCCCTACCGTCATCATGTCAAACTCAGCTGACAGACAGGTTCCAATCAGAGGGATGACACTGTTGCGTGGAGGAGGGGGGCCCCTGCAGCACGGCCCTGGGCTCGGCTTGCCTGAAAGCCTGCAAGGCTACGTGTTTGATTGTAGATCTGTCTGCCTGAAAGCTAACTGACTACTGGTGTGCACAGTATGCAGTTTGTTACATTTGCATATTTTCCTGGCCTTACTTTTTCTCTTTCTCGCATTAAGCATCAACTGTGTCTTTGCGTTTTTCCCAACTTTTCTTTTCGTCCTCTTTTTATAAATACTTGCATGTTAAATCCACACAAAAACAACAGCAGGTGCTCCCTCAAACATCAGTAGATATGAAGCCCATACTGATGTTTCAACACACCTTCATATATGTCAGTGGTCAAATTTAGTGTTCAGCTGCATGTTTGAACAGATGACAGAAATATTATGTACTTTTGATTATGTAACAAACATACACGCACGCACACACACACACACAAACACACACACACTTATGAGACTTCAACATGGGTTTTTTTGAGCAGGGGCTGTGACTGAAGTGAATCCAGGTTTTGGCGCTGGATGTCAGATATGCTGCAGTGGAGATAAATACAACACCTTGGGGATTACATGAGAGCATAGGGTAATTACACCATCCTTTGTGCGCGTGTGTGTGTGCACATGTGCATGAATGCAAAAAATACCCCGCTAAGACCTAAGCTCTGAAGGTACAGCAGAGGGAGGGAATTCACATTGTGAGCAGAAGCCACTGCCTGATGCACCAGCCAGATGCAGTCTGGCTCACACACACACACACACACACACACACACACACACACATTTACATACAGAGTGCAAAGCCCTTTGGCCTTTAGAGGGCAGGCGAAGACAAGAAATATAAAAGCGAGAGTGGAGGAAGGGAAAAATTGGCGCAAAAAGAGGGAGGGAGTGAAGGAAAGAAAGATGCAGTGCTCCCTCCCCCTATGTCTCTTTCTCTGTGTCTCTGGTCTGAGGCTGGGGCTGAGGCAGACAAGCTGGGAAGCAGGCAGTTCCACAGCATGGTAAACATCCTCACTCTCTTTCTCTCTTTCCCCCTTGCTGCCTGGATTAAAAAAAAAAAAAAAAAAAAAAATTGAGGCAGGGTGAGTGTGTGAACTGCAGCCAGGGGCATGGCATCATATATCCACAGGGAGCTGCTAGCTAGCGACTAGAAACCACAGCAAAAACAACAACCAAGTGAAGCACCAGAGCAGCCAGCAGAGAGGCAACAGATTCAAAAGAAAAAAAAAAACAGAAGAAAAACACCAACCAAACAGCAGAATATGCTGAAAATTCCTCTCTGCCTTAGTTATAGGCTCAGTGATATCTCCCCCCCCTTTTTCTTTTCTACTGTGATATTCAGTACAAACAATATAGCCTTTGGGGCTTACATCAGTTGCTGTAGTTAAGTCAGTATATTTTGTGTAATGGTTGGGGAACATTATATTGCATTTGCACCAATCCTCCAGTTCATCTCAAGCCATCCAGATGGATATCACTCTAAACAGAAGACTTTTTCTGCTGCAGGTGAACTTTATTTAAAACAAAAATGAAAAAAAAAAAAAGTTTTGTCTGATCAATAATTGTTGGAGCTTTACCCTTGAAATCCAGAAACTTATTTTTGGAAATGTTGGGGCGAGGCAGGTGGTATAATGGCAATTTTGGGCTGCATGTAATGGTACTGGAAGGGGTGTTGAATATGCAAACATACAACTGAGCGCCGAATTAGTATCTTGAGTTACTGTAAACAAAGAGGAATGAATCCTTAAACTGAACCAATGAATTACGGATGTTTTTTTTTTTTTGTTTTTTTTTTATATTGTCATGGACACACTTTTAATGGCAAAAAAAATTAAATGAAAATGTATTTCTGAACTCTTTCTGCTCTTTTTCTCCCCACATCTCTCTTTCATTACAGAATTGAAGCCTTTTTAAGATGTAACAATTAATAAAAACAAAAAAAAAAGTTACAATCTAATAGTTTTGCTATTTTTTTAATTCTCACAGAAGAGTGTAATAGCCAATTAATTCAATTCTTCTGACAAATTTCAAACTTTGAGGACTTGAAACTTATTATAGTCACACTGATAAAATATATACGAGTTCCCACTGTCTACATGTTTCTGCAGCTTTAACAATTCAGAGGTGAGCAAGAGGCTTCCACTAGTACTGTGGCAATAAAAGCACTTCACATAGAGTGCAGTCTGTAGCTCATCATTCGAAGAATAGTTTTTTAAAAAACACACTTAACTGCTTTGAATCTCTCCATTTAGACAACACGACCCTCTCCACTGGAGTTCAGACATCCTCATTGTTGCCATCTTGTTAATGAACTTCGAGTAAAAAAAAAACTCCTCGTTTGCTTTTTTCTTTCACTAACATTATTTTTTTTTCAATATAGCATCCAAATTCCTTCGTGAATGGTTGGCAAACATTTTAATTGAGTTGAAGAAATAGGTACAAGAGCACTGTGAATTTATTCTCCTGCAGCATGATGATTTAAGGTCATGGCTGCGAGCACAGAGAATGATCTTCAAACCAACACATCAAGCTCATTCTGGCTCGTGACTACTTTATTTTTCGAAATCGGCTCAGTGATAACAAAAGAAATTAATTACACTTTGAAACTTGAATATGTTTGCAGATGGTTACAAGTACTTCGATTTCACAAGTTCGCATACTCCTTAGAAATGAACACAACAATAAAAAAACTCAAACTTGGGGTTGAAAACAAACAGCAAAATACATTAAAACTCCTAAGTGTTACTTGGCCTGTACCCTTTCCCTGTCATGGAAATTCACTACCATTGTGGCCTGTGTGTTCAATAAGAAATAGCTGTTCAAAAACAGGGGCCAAAAAAGGAAAAAGTAAAACCAAATGTTTGAGCATTGTACGTGACAAATCTAAATATCATCATCCTTCTCTTATCCTCCCCTCATCTGCAGAAATCACACATATTAGAAGAGTAAGGAGCAATTAGGGAGGCTATTGGATCGAGCTCCAGACCTAATCCCTGGCAACCGCCCGAAAAACACAAAAAAAAAAGTCTGTGTGGTTACATGGGCTTATGTGGGCGGGGAAGAAGAAAGAAGATGAGTTAAAAATTCCCAGTGAGGGAAGTCCTTGAACTACAGCCTGGAGAAACCTGCAGTTGAAACGTCAACGCACCCAAGTGAAGCCGTGGGCTCTGAACACAGCTTCACCTCTAATAGCGTGAGTGCTTAGCTCCTCACAGCTGCCAGTTCAGGACCCACAGGGACGTGAGAGCTGAGCAGGATGGACTTTCTTTACTCTTTTACTGTGTTGACAAGCAAAGGCCCAAGTGTGTCTAAACCTCTATGTGTGTGTGCGTGTATACATGACAACGTCTGATGAGACTGTGCGCTCCATGTGCCACTGAGCAAATGACATCTTTCTGCTCCGCAAACACTTGTTCACATCAAGATCTGTAGGGACCAAAGGATTTGGTGCATTAAGCCTGTGCGTGTTTATCTGAGCATTTAAGACATGCAGAAAATACAGAGAACAAAAGGAGACAAAAATAAAAAAGAAACTGAAGAAGTAGTCATGTGGCAACTGCCTCTCTGACCTTAACTCAAGACGAATAAGTAGAAAACTTATTGAGGAAAACAAGTTACAAAGATCCAAACCTCCACGGTTTTTTTCAGCTCCAATATAGTTTCCTCCCAAAAACCCCAAATAAGTCAACGTGGGCTTACAACTAACTGTGCTTATTTACGTGGTGAATAGCACATCAACGATTACTGTCACGGAGCCGGGTGGTGACAGCTTAAAGGCTCTTTTCTTTATTCTTCAGCCTCTTCGCTAACTGACATGCCTCCTCTGTGTGCCAGGTCTGAGCTGCATAGCTAAAGGCTCCAGGTCATTTTCCACTCTAATAAGGAGTACCGGCTGCCACGGCCACCCTGCAAAACTCAAACATTTCCATCACCCAGGGAAGGACAGGGCACAAGAACAACAGCACACTCTGGCAGATGCATAATTGCAGGCCACTATATTGTCACTGCAGGACTTGAGGTTCGGGAAATTATTTGTGCATGCATGCGCCAACGTATATAGCCAAGAACACTTCGGTTCGGAGTAAAAACAAGCCGAACACATAGACAAGGGGTCATGTAGGGCAGCCTTGGGCAATAGGAGGAGGAGGCGAACAGAGCAGAGTCAGCCTTGCCCTCAGCCATGGCATCCTTTTATTGCCAGCTTTATAAGCCTGGAGGGACTGAGGTAGTGGGGGGATTCTATCCATTCCACCCCTATACAATTCACCCCTAAAAATGCATGCATGCACACTTGCATACAGAGTACAGGCTTCCAAGCAGACAGGCTCACAATGGGGTGAGATCACCCCAACTGAAGGCTTTGTGTGTGTGCCAGTGCCAGTGTTGCCCTCTCTGTCCTACCAAAACCTCGGCGGTTTGGATCAGCCTGTCTGCTGGAAACAACTAGGACAACAGGGTGAGTGCTCAGATGAAAAATATAGTTTTAGGAAATGCAGCTGGTCCTCATAAGAATAAAAACAGAGGCGTATAATAAATAAGGAGACAGAGGAATGGAAATGCATCTGGCCTACTAGCCTGGTTTTCTATCAAGGGACAGTGCAGCAAGTCTACCTGGCCAAAATTTAAAAAGGCAGTCTGATGCATTGCTCGTAGAAACGCAGCCACAAGCACAAAAGTGTGGCTTGAGTTGAAAGCAGAAACTAGAGTGAACAACAACATAAACATAGTTTGGGTAACTAGCCCCCCGAAGCTACAACTTTCCACTTTTAAACTGCCTGGACTTAAACATCTAAAAAAAACAAAACAAAACAAAAACAAAAACAAAAAAAAGACAGGAAAGGGGTAAAAGGAAAAAAAAAAAAAAAAAAAAAAGCCTGGCCATATCGATGGTGTCCATGGCAACCAAATGGAGATCATGGAAAAGACCGTGAGAGAAAGTATAGCCTGGAGTCAAGAGGACCACCTCCTCACCAACTCCCTGCTGTAGCCTTCAGACAACCCGCCATCGAGGTGCGAGGAAATAGCAAACACACAGTAGAAAGCAGGCGAGAAAAAGAAGGATAATGTGTAAGCCTGCAGGTGCCTCAAACTAAGAGAATTCTCATTGCTGCTGTTCTGTTTGGTCGTTGCAACAAGACCTGGCCTAGACAGTAGGTCAGATGTCTGCGAAGCGTGCAAACACACACACACACACACACACACACACACACACAGCTGCTCTCTTTCTCCTTTCATTTTACAGATACAGATAGCTGCTTCATCTGACCTCTTTTAATTTGCTCTCTCCTGTTATTGAGCAAGGGAGGGGAAAAAAAAAAAGAAAAAGAGAGAGCGCTCTCTTGTTTCCTCTCCGGGACTAAACAATCCCAGTCTAATTTATTTTTTGAGGACAGAATATGTACATGTGTTAATGGGAAAGTCGAATCAAATTAACTATAATTAGTCAAACTGAGAAGTGTGCTGAGGCAGAGGTATGTTACATGGGAGACTTGTTCATCGTTGGCAAATCGCACTCCTCCCCACACTACCCAAAAATACACACAGACACACTTCCTCTGCCACCTGCTACCATACAGCCAGCAGCACCACCCTCTCCTGAGCTCTGACAACCATCAACCCTTCCGATCTCTGACTGCATGTGGTGTGCAACCACGCAGACACACAAGCTACTTCTGCTGTGACACATTTACACACCAACCTGCGAGAGAGTTTTGTAAGCGGACGACCCTGACTCTTCTAATCTTGTCAAGAAGACATTAACCGACATCTTATGAGGGGATGCTGTAATCTGTTTGGATGGAATCTGCAGGGCATGATTGCATGTGGATTATGAAGACAAGCAGTGAGGGCAGACAGAGAGACATGGTAAGAAACCTGATCTAAGTGCCTGCTGCTTCTTCTTCTTCTTCTTAAAGCCCTGTGAGAAAGTAATCAACAAAAATGATGATTGCAAATGAAATTTTGAACAGTCCAACATCAAACATGGAGGTGTACTCCAATAAGAAAATCTTTGAGTCGTCACAAGTCCTATCAAAACTGGATTTGAAACCTTCAGAAATGTGGATTTTCGAAGAAAAACCTAATGTTTCAGTCTGAAATACAAAATCAAGTGCCTCTAGATCCTACATTTCTCACAATGCCATCCATTTTCTATACCTTCTTATTCCAATGCAGGGTTGTAGGGGGCTGGAGTCCATCCCAGCAGCTATGAGAGGCAGGCTACACTCTGGACAGGTCATCAGTCCATTGCAGGATGGACACAGATAGACAAACAACCACTGTGAATCATGCTCCCACCCACTCGAGCTGGGCCTTAGAGGGCTGAAGGATGTACTAACCTAGTTAGACTACAACAATAACATAAATTGAACACAGTTTTCCCCTAAGCAGTGATTGTTCAAGGTTTTATGCTACATCATCTGTAAATAGTGCCAATATAAAACTGATTCTTGGTCTGATAAAAAACCTAGACGGCAAAAAAAGACTTAACATTTAAATGCCACCATGCAGGGTCACTGAATCTAAGCTGATGCCTGACAGTGTAGTGAAATTGTAAAGATTGATGAAACATTAGTTTGCCACAGATGGCAAAAAATCAGTAAGTCAATCATCATGTTATGTCTGATGCACATAAAAGCGCCTGTTTTCCTTTGTGTAAGCCAATGCAGCAACAGTGAAGAAATGTCCTGCTAGGGCAGCTCCAGAGCTACAGATCTGTGCTGTGGGCTTTCCATACACTTGCTCTGAAAGTTTTGAGTTGAGCCGTGCATATTTCTGGTCCTTAAACTGGGGTTTTAATGCAACTCAGCAGAACTAACTGTGGAGCCCACAGATGTATTACAGAGAAAAAAAAGCTGCAGATTATTATGAGAATCTGTTTAACTGCCCTTCAGGCTTTTCTCCAGACTGGTTTTCAGGCTGGTCTGGCATGAAAATTTCAGAGTTTAAAGCTTCTGTTTGTTTGTTCTCTAGTGAGCAGATATGCACAGACACAGAGGACAGCAACATCATCAATCCATTATTAGTTTTTTCACCTGTCTCATATGGTGGGTGATGCATTATTGTCTTTATCAAAAATGTTCATTAAAGGTACACCACTGCAGTGTACCCAGATGAAGGCTAATTCTGCATCCATCTTGTATCTCATCTCTTCTCTTTACTCAGTCCGATGTTGGATGTTTTATTTCTTGCTCAGTCACCTGCTGTCTGTCTTATCCTCCGTTCCTCTAAAAAGAAAAGTCCACTTGCATTTGTTTGCTGAATCAGTAATGGTGCACATTCAAAATGGAAAATGTTGAAATCCAGTTGCTTGTATGTGACACTGTGCCATAAAGCAAAACGCTGCTGTAACATGATGCCCAGGGCTGGAAATAAAAGATGAGAAGTGCAGACTCTCAGGCTTGGGATGCTGCAGGGCAATGACAGCTCCAGGGATGTGCATAATGAATGTCAGTGTGTCATGAAAAAAAGAGAGTTTCAAGGTTGCACAAAAACCAGATAACTTTACTATAACTCAAGTCGATCTGAAACATATTTGCGTAGAAATAAAAAACAGTTTTTTTATTTTTCTTTTTCTTTTCAGAAGCATCTGTCGAATTGCTGATGATCCATTTGCTGCTCATCTAACTGAATGTAGGACAGCGTACCATGCAGAAGGTAATGTGTGGAACATTGTTAACTGACAGTAACAACAAGCGGTTACTTTAACATGTAGGGTTGGCACTAGCCACCTGTGATCAAATTAAACAAGATGCACGAGAAACTTAGGTCTAAACAGCTTTTTTCTTTTTCATGCCATATTTGATCATGATGATTGATGTCACAAGCTCTATGACCCCATCTTGGGTCCAACCTGCACAGTTGAGAATCACTAAGTTAGATACAGTACAAAAGGCAATTTTTGGGTGGTATCTTCAAACTCCAACAAGCATTCCCATCACAAAACTCTTTGCACTGAGAGGCCCCTTAATTTGAAACTACTCCCTGCTAATACAGTTAAGGACAACCTTAAATCGGTTGTTACGCTTCAGTTTCGTTTGTTGGTGACATTCAGCAAAAAGCTTGGCTTAATTGCCAGAGAAGTCACACTGTAGTTAAACATTAGCTAATTGGCTAGTTTCTAGAGTTAGGTTCTCTAGGGACCTGGCCACATAAGTTAAATGTGTTTAAACACTGATTTTGCAATACTTTCAGCATAAAAACAAGTAACCATGACAACAATGTTAAAAGAAAATCTGGTCAATCACTAAAGTAAAACTGTTTTATAATACATCAAAATAAACAAATTCCAATATGCACTTAATGCCATTTCTGTTTTTTGAGGGGAGGGGGGTAAAGAGATCAAGACTCCATCTTGGTGCAAACATTTAAAGGCATCCATTTGCTGCAAACTTTTGCAATAAGAATTCATGAATGTAGATCTGTAGCCAATGTTTGAGTGCAGATTATTGGTTCAATGACTATCAATCACCACATACAGATCCAAGTCAGGTTAAATACAAAAATCGACACTGTTGTTCAATTAAGTCATCACTTTCAACATCAACATCACTTGCTAAAAGTTTAACACTGCTTAGCAACTATAAAGTGCACATTTGAAAAGTTACCGTTAAATATACCATATAATAAACACTTACCTAATACACTTTAGAGCACTGAGTTTCTGTGTGAATATCAGAGAAAGAGACCCACCTGCATGTTCCAGAAGCATTTTGGCAATATCCATGTGACCGTTTAGCAGGGCGTCATGCAGAGGACTCACCCCACCCACCTGGTTTGTGAGGGCAGGGGGGGGGTGGTGATGCAGCAAAGCTTTTACACACTCAGAACTGCCATGATTGCACGCTTCATGCAGCGGTGTCCAACCTGCATGGTCTACATGACAAGCAAATCACACACACAAAAATTGAAATATAAACAATCTTACAAATAACAAAAATAAATAAATCTAGTATTTTTTTTTAGGATTAGAGTGTATAAATAAGATTATGTCTAAAAACATTACCATGCAACACATTATAAACTTTTAAAAGCCATCATCATTGCTTCTTTTTTTCTAAAACACAAAGAGCATTAAAATGACTAAACTGAAGCTGCTAAAAACTAAAAACTCAGATTTTAATGTCTTGAATTGTATATTGTTTATGTATTAATGCCAACATTCTGTCATTTACACTGCAATTAGAGCTCTTTTTTACATGACCAAAATGGATGACAGACAAGTACCAAGGAATAACATGGGGGAAAAATATCAAATTCAATAAAAAGAACAATGTACATTTATTTTTGCTCAGAACAAAGGTCTCCGCTGCTCTTATCTCAGTTAAAATGGGCCTCATCTTTAGAAAAAAATTCCAAAGTGATGGCAGCAAGTGTTTCGTTTTCTACTCAGTCACATTTTTGTCATCAACCTCCACTGAAAAACCAATTTAAGCCGCTATTAAAGGGCAATGACAAAATCGGAGGAACCTTTTCTATTGTATATTTTCATAAAAGTAGGGCAAGTCAATAAATATGACTTAAATGTAGTAAAAAAAAAAAAAAAGAAAAGCTGCTGAAATATCAAAAGGTGTTCAATTCACTCCGCAAAGTGGCCGTAAATCTATAAATCAGAGACCCTAAACACACCCCATGCTTTCTAGACACACCCTTTACATTTTAACTAAAGGTTAACTCCAATGATGACGCACGCACTACCATTTCTTCTCTCCTTAGTTTTTTTTTTGCCAGTGTTATTATCCCTTTGAAACCCTTGAGCAAACAGCGGGAGTGCAGCGCGATGACGGTGAGGCAAGCAGAGGTTACAGAAAAAAAACGGGAAACGTGAGAAAGTCTTACCTTTAACATTGATGTCTGTGCCAGGAAGCGCCAGTATCTGAAGCACCGTTTCCATTTGGTTCCTCTTGCAAGCTCTGTGGAGGAGGGTCTCTCCTTCGACCAGGACACACACAACGGACAAACACACCCAAAAGAGAAAAGAGGCGGAAGAGAAGAGAGAAATCCCAAATTAGGGTGTGCCTTGTGTCTTTCCCATTGTCCCTGTCCATTTGATACACACACACCAATAAAATACCACTGACAGATCCCCAAACATATTAAATGAAAAAGAAATTATGAAAAAAAAAATCCTGACCTAAAAAAACACTACGACCCACCAATGAGGATGCGATTTAAGGAGAGTGATGAGAAAAGGGGGGGGGGGGGGGGGATCTTTCAACGGGAAAAGAGAGGAAAGAAAAAAAATTAGAGAGTTGGGTTAATTCGACTCGATCTTTTCATCTTTCAAAGAGATTTTATTCCCCCACTTGTGTCCCTGCCCTACAAAGTTAATATCGAAACAGTAAGTGAAGAAATGTAGTGGTGAGAAAGCATCCTTGCTTCTTGACCACTCATCCCATATTGTTACTTGAGAGTTATGGTAGGCAGGTCACGCACAAAGCCTCAGAAAGGATTCTTCACAGATCTTGGGTTCAAAAGCTCCGCTGGGCATTCCCAGTTCCACCACGTGATATTTAATCAGCAAACCAGTGAAAAAGAGGGTTAAAAAGGAAACTCAAAAGACACCATATACATTTCTAAACGCAACTTTCTTTTCCCCTTTTTTCACTCGTCTTCACTGTATTGCTCATTTTTTCTGACACAATATAAAATCGGGAATATATTAGCGGGCCAGAGCCCCCTCTTTTCATGTATGGCTGAACTTCAGAGGGAAGTTAAAGGCCAAGCATGAGTGGCTCTGTGCTTGCCAGCATAATACAGAACTGCAAAGCCTGTAATAAATGCTTTACTGGTTCTCCCCAGGACGCCACGCCTGTGCAGGGGCACCACTCCAGCACACAGAGCAAAGACTGGGGCAAAAGGGAAAATAAAAAGGTGGAGGAAAACAGAGGGGTAAAAGAGGAGAAGCAATGAAGGAGAAGCGTAAAAGGCTTTCCTGCATTTCAAAGCATGTGGATTAAATATCGAGACTGATGGATCCTATTCATTCTGAAAACTCCTCTCTTCCAGGAAGTATCTTTGAGGATGCAGAAGATGCATTAAATGCCACCCACAGGTAGTCAGGAGGTTAGGAGGGCTGGGGCTGAAAAGGGAAAGTTCTTTCTTTGGCATAGATGGAAGACACCAACACAGATTTTCAGTGCAAATTATATTCACTTTGTATATACTAATATTAAATTAAAACATACATTTATTTGTACCAAACTCAACCCCCCAAACAGCTGCAAACTTTCAGAATAGCATTAGATGGTCAGTAACAAAGACTTCAGAGGTGGGGGTTCAGGGGTGTGTGTCCCTACACTACCCCTTACTACACAACAAACCTTTAGAAACACTATATTTAGAATTTTTAGAGATGAAACACAAAGATCATAACTTCAGTGTCTTTAAACTCATTACCAAAATTGTCTCATCACATTAATGGATGCTAAAATCCCCCAAAAATGTCCCATTTATCTCAAAAACCAAGGTGACTGTAGAGCATCAAATGAAAAGGAATCAAAAGCACCCAAACTGAGGATGAAGCCAAGCCCAAACTACAGTCCCTAATGAGTATGCTGTACCGTGTGGCAAGTCAGTTTTCTTCATGTTCTGCTCTGCTCTGCCATTACCAGGCGCTAAAATGCTGATTAAACACCCATTCCACTGCACCCCATGTGTACACATCCTCACAAATGCCAGGGCCAATCCATGCACTGTTAAATCACTTTAATGGCTCCAATTTGGACACAACACTTCTATTATAGGGGTAATTGCATGCTCAGCATTTACAAGCACGGAAAGGATAAATCCGCCTGTCCTTTTCTATAAATCCCCTGTTTCACACTTTAATAGAAAAGTTAAATGTATGTGTTGCTCTTTATATCCCTCAGTCTGCTTGCTACACTCCTGTAAAGTGCCGCTTGGCCCACTGATTTCTGGACCAAAAAGCTGCTGGAAGCCTAGAAACAATGCCATTTGTCAGGAATGTGTTAGAAAAGTATTCTGTGGCCAGTTATTGGATATATTTAAAACTATTCAAGAACTTGTATTTAAGCTTACTCTAAAAGCAATGATAATTCCCCCAAGTCAAGATTACTGCAGCTTTCCCTGTGCCTAAAAATAATTTACTGGCCTTACTGTGAGCAACCATTGAAAATTCCACTTGTAAAGACCATAGGAAAACTCCATTTAATTTGTCGAAATTAACAGTAAGCAGCAACAGCACTTTTCTGTGGCTTTGTCCCTGCCAAGAGGCAGTGACAGAGGGAAACACAGACAAAGTCTAGAGAAGAAAGATTAAGTGTAGTTTGAATTTTTTCCTCATTTGCATGTTGCTTTAGATAAAAAAAAAGCATTGTCAAAATTATTAAATGCATTTTAAGGTCTGAAAAGACATGGCACAAAAAAAATCTTCACAACAAACCAATAAGTGGTTTAATGTATGGGAAAGAATGCTGCTAAAGGTCAGTGAACCTCACATACCATCATGAACAGTGAGTGCATTTTTCAAAATGATTAGAGCTACAGAGCTCTAGTGCCCCGCATGTCTAATTAGCATGAAAGAAAAATAATCTCCCAAAAAAAGAGAGAAGCTGTGCAGGTGTAAACAGTTTTTAAGCTTCTGTCTCAACAATGTCTACTAAATACACCATAACTCACTGTTAACATTACACTGAAGCTCTAACAAAGCTGTAAACAGGTAAATCTTGCACAACAGCAGTAAAGTCTTTATACTGAGCATCACTGAGTTGAGAGCTCCTGAAGACTGCACTCAGGTGAAAAAGATTTAGCCATATATCCTGTCTAATTTAAAGCCGTATCTACACTGAGGCACTCCTCTGTGTGTGTTGTGCATGCAGTAAAGTCATTTAAAAATGCTTACTCACTATTGCATCTCATCTTTCAACACCACAATACCAACTGCTAAGGTTCCAACATGGAGGCATTTAGTCATTTTTACTTTGAATGATATTTCTGCTCTTCTGCACACTTCTGCAAGTGTTTTAATCTTTTAATGCAGAACCATGCCGCTGCAGAACGTGATCTGACAGAGAACTCGGCAAGCTTTCCCGAAAAGATGCCACTCATGTTGCTTTAACATGTGTTTACATTGTTCAGTAATAACTGAATTTACCCTTATACTATCATAGATGCTGGCTTTAAAGTGTTAACTAATAAAAAAAAACAAACAAACAAACAAACAAAAAAAAAAAAACAGTTGTTCATCTCTTTTTATTAGCCTGGAAGATCGGTTTGACAACATGTCAATTTTCCATTTTTCTGTAGTGCATCTTAAATAAGCAACAGCCCAGAAAATAATGTAACATCTCCAAATCTTCTTGTTTTTACTTACTTACCCTTTTCTTTTTTTTTCTGTCATCTTTGAAAACATTTTAGAGTGCATGCAACAATTTCCACGACATGTTCTTTATCAAATTTTACATAGTCCCACTTTACATAGTACTGGGAAGCTGAATCCATGAGAAGTCTGGGTATAAATTTACTTGCAGATTTGTGACAATTGTTGTTAAAGAACATTCTCCCTCTGGGGAAGACATGAGGAAACGGGATTTGATTCCGTTTTTAGATTTTGGATCTTGCATTGAAACTATCAAAATGGCGATCCTGCCAAGATTATTGTGCTTCTTTCAGTCAGCAGTTTCAGGAGTGGGACAAACTGATTTCTCTGTACATTTGGCAGAGGTGCTAACCAAGAATCAAATACCAGAGTTTACAATTGGCCAAAACTAATAGCAGGCTGGCGCTACCATGTTTTGAAAGATTATTACATTACAGCTCAAGTGGTGTAATCCAGAATTCAGTGCCACATGGGGGGAGCTTGAAGGGGCTATATAGCATGGGAGTTCCCAGTTCAAAGAGCAATAGGGGATAATGTATTGAAAAGATTAATGGAGCTGGGAAATCTTGGATTTATTTACCACTTAAAAGCTGGAACAAGGTCATGACTCAAAATCCTTTACATGAGGCTATAAATGTTTTGAGATGAAGTGCTTTTGATTCAGATTTCTTACCTAGAAATGGAGATGCGAGGCTTAAAGGGTGGGCAACTTAGTGAATATCAGAATATTACACATTTTTGAGTAAATTGTTAGTAAACAACTTTTAAAATCTAAAAACACAATGTGGTTTGAAAAATGAGGATTTCTATATTTTTTTACAGCTCCGTCATACTGAGAAAATTTTGGATGGGACTAAACAAGATCACTGGGATAAAAACTTGTTCAAAGCTTTTACAAGTGCATTTGATTCAGGATCAATGAAAAAAAAAAAAACACATTGAAACTCTATAGGGGTCTGCAACAAATGAAAGGTAACTCATTCCATGTAAAACATAAATTGGAAATCGAGGGAAATTTGTAATACCTGTAAAAGCTCAGGAACACCATGTGAGATATAGTGGTAAATGTCAAACACAATGGAGCTCCAGTTCATCTGTATGTTGGAGGCCATGTGGATCCCTCGACGCAAATCACTTTTATATCTTTTGGTCTTGTTCAATATTTTTCTTTTTTTGGCAGGAGGTATAAAAAAAAAAATACTGAAATAAATATTCCAGATGGACATTCCATTTGAGTTTACTTCTGTGTACCTAGGAACTCTCCCAGCAGCAAAAATCACCTATAATGGCAAATATTTATTTCAGATCCCAAGTGGAACGAATAATATTTGCTGTAAGTTTACAACAGAATGCATCTACGTATAAAAAGATGGGAAAGATAGTTACAAAGATGTGGCCATCCTTTTTTTTTTTATTCCCCTGTTTTGGGAGTAGTTTTTTTTTATTTTATTTAAAAGCATACAGGCACATCACCAATGTTCTTGTTCAAATGAGTTTAAATCTTGCTTAGTTTTTTGGTGGGTTTATATTTATACACGATGGTAGAGGGATAAACCATTCATCTCTGTAGTGTTGAAGAATAGCAAATACATTCAGTTGTGGATATCGATTATCACATTGATGAAATTGATAGAAGGCTATTTGTATGATCTTGTGAGTTATGGAAAACTGCAATAAAAAGGAATTTCAAAAACAAAGTTGTTTTCACAACTTACTGGATATTAACAATATAATTTCCCAAACATGTTGCCATAATGATATTCAGTTAGAATAAACTAAAAGCACATTTTTCCCCACTGTCAAGCATTCCTGAGAAAAATGCGTGTCGGCTTTGAATGATTCTGCATGACTATTGAAGATAAAGGTTTGTCTCAGGGACGACATTAAATGCAAACTGATTTTAAACAATGACACTCAGCAGTTCTCAATGGATAATCTACATATAGTATATTTGGGCTCATTAAAATTTATATCTGTGCTGAATCTCAAGAAGAAAACGCAGAACTGGAAAAAGAGATGTTGCTCCCAAATCCCTCAACCCCTCTCAGCTACTGTGACAAAGTTACAGAGGTTCCACAAGGCAAGACAGATGCTATAAAGCAAAGATGTGCAGAATACAAGAAAGCAAGCTTACATATGTGGGTGAAAGAGTCTGTAAGAAAAAAATAAGGGGGAAAAAAAAGGGGGGGATGAGAGGGCGAGAGGGGAGGATGCTGTGCCAATGGTTCATCAAAAATTAATGCCAAGTGTATCGGTATAGAGATCACGTAGAAGAAAAACAACACATGCCAACAGCCTTGAGTCTCCTGCCACAGCCCTCCCTCTAGCGCCTCTCCTTTACCCTCCACCCCTCTTTTACACCAGCACAGGGCCTTTCTGATCAGGTGGAGGGGGGAGATATGAGCTCTGACACTTTCGAGAGTTCACACGGAGTTTAGTGCCTATAACCGAGGAGGGAAGTTCCATCAGTGTAGCCGCCATATATTTGCAGCTCAACCATAATCGCTGCATTTAATAACCCTAAAATAGAGATCCAAGGCACACTTTGTCTACTAACCTGTGTTGTTTTCTTTGGGAAAGCTACTATATTTGTTGATGCCACTTATTTTATTTTATTTTTTTTAAAAAAAGGAAAGTGAAGTTAGACATGTGGAAAACTAAACGTGCTGAGTTTCATTTCTCAAAGAAGAAATGGACGAAAACGACACAGATGTGGTTACATGGTTGAAAGATGAACAGCAGCCCCGCTTGCGTGGTCAAGTTGCTATTACAGCTGACTGGATGGAAGCAAGCTCTGATGCAAATCAATCACTCTTTCTACATTATGTGCTCTTCATTAAACTGAAAGTGATGACAGAGCTATCATGTCCCTTTTTAATGATGACCTACTGTAGTGCATGAGTCCATTAAAAGTCTGCACCTTGCAAATGTGAAGCTACACTGTCAAGCAGTGGTGTGTGTGTGTGTGTGTGTGTGTATGTGGAATACCTGCAGCGTTGACTCTGTTCAAGCCTCTAGGGGTGTTGTCTTTCTCTGGGCTTGTCTCTTTCACCGAGGAGTTCTGAGATCTGTTAAGAGACAACGGAACAAGTTCAGAAGGTTTATGCGGACATAAACGGCATTAACCAATCTCTTTAAATTCAAAAGTCGTCACCTTTTAATAAGCTAAACAGGCTTCGTGTTTCAGTGGCTGACTACTGCAGCATGACAGCAAGAAGACCCAGTGGTACAGAAAGTGGAACCAGGATCACTGTACTGTAAAATGTGCCATTAGCAGATTAATCCCTCTTGGCGGTGTATCATCTTATATGAAATCTGACAATATCTGTCAAACCCCCACTGTGTTGGCCGCACATATTTCACACATCCGATCCTCTATTCCTGTCTCCAAAGCACTTTTCCTCCCACTTAGCGCCTCAAACGCAGAGACGAAGAATTCGATGTGAGCAAGCACATAAGGAGGAATAACTAGTAAAAGAAAGTGAAGCCTCTTCAAAGTGGTGGCGTGCTAATAGCTGTGGGCTGTCACTAGTCCTGCGTGTGGGTATGGAGGATGTGCCTGCATGAAGCCTGACAGGTGTCTTGTGTGTATACGTCTGTGCACATGCGCATGCGTTACATTGAAGTGGAGTGCCATCCGTATTACAGGGAAGAGGCTTGTTCCCTGGTAATTGGGTTGTTCAGAAGCCAGGAAGGAGCTCCCAGCACTGAGGAGGAAACACACATCCTGTCACGTTGCTTGTTATTAGCAAGGACAAGGCTGAGAAGAGATGAGACAAGCTCTGTGTGTATGTGTGTGCGAGAAAGACTACATAATACTGTCTATGATGAGGTTGTACCGTTTCTCATTTCAAACCACTTCACCAAAGTGTCCCCTGTCCACACAGGCTGGCAGCAGTGGCAGCTGGCTGTACTGTACTTGGCTTGTATAAACCTCGGCCCTTTCTTCACTTACACTCTACTTCGGTAGGCCAGCATGCTGTCAGTAGCACAGCTATCAATTCTGGGCCTGGAGCACAGTTTGCCCTTGGAGGCAGACTCTGAAGAAACTTGTGAGCAATAATTAAAGTAATGCACATCCCGTGCCATAGGAAAGGAAAGCTATGCATGGCAGCAAATCTTCCCCTGCTGCCTTTATCTGCCTCCCCTGTAAAAGCGCAAGCAGATCCTGTCCAAGTCTTTGTAGGTTTTTCTTAGTTTGTTTTTGGCACGAGAGAAGCACAATTTTGGATTTTTGTCAACATTTCCAATTCATTTTGGCTGATTGCTCCTATTTACATATATATATTTGTTCCATCTAATTGCAGAATACATTAGTCTTTTTTGTGTGCAAGAACAAAAGAATGAAAGAACACATCTTAGACTTCCATATAAAACATGCCGTTTATATTAGACATATTTTGAATCAAAGGTTTTAACAATATTGAATTTTAGCTAATATCTGATGAGCCTACATTTCCTTTTAGAGACTTTGTTACAATCTAAAACCCATGACATGCTGATATCATCACGGATCCTTACTTGAACTATATACAGACCGTTTCAAAATAGATAATGACGATTTAAAGTGCTTTTAAAAAGATAGCATCTATAAAGCAATGCACACGGTCAGGATCAGGAAAACCTTGGTTTAATTACTGCTTTCCCTTCTGCTAACTGTATTCAGCCTCACGCAGCCAGCCAGCAAGTCAAACGGTCATCTAAACAGTCGGTCAATCAGCCGCCCTGTCAGCTCGATACTGCTTGGACATGTGCCCCGATGCCAGCCTGTTCACTGGAGCGGAAGAAACACATTTGCCGTCCCTCGTAAATAACCACAACAGACTCATTCTACACACAGGCAGAAAAATAAACAACTAAAAAAAAAAAAAAAAATAAAGAGTCTAATACATTCTAATAACTTAAAATGAAAGATAAAGGTCATGATTTCATGTAACATTTCTGGCAGCTCTTTACAAATTCATTGCCAAACGACTTGCAAGGATTGTTCCTTAGTTCTGAAAGCAATGCGACACAAACATCTCTAGACTGAAACCACTATCTAAAATTTCTAAAAGTTGTTTCATGTATTTGATATCAAGCATTCTAACCAAACTTAGAACTTATTTTCACACTGGATGTTGAAATGTCTTTACAAAGCCATTAAGGCGTTCTCAAAACCAGAACCCACCGTCAGACGAAGACGTGCGTCAGACTCAGAAGTGCTTTAACATAAGATGTGTTAATTGATTAAGAGCGGCAAGTTTTCTTAAGTTATAAATAATATCACAAATTCCACCATGAAAATGAGGAAAAGGGATTTCCTTTCGGTTTCTGTCACAGATTCATCACAGTTTCTGTCATTTTGTTTCCATTCTTTCTTTTAAGGTCAACTGATTTTACATGCCCTTTGGCATTTCTTTATCTCATCCGTGCAGACTGAATTCCTTGTTTTCATCAGCTCTGTTCACGTCTATGTCAAAATATACTAAAGTGTTAGAAGTGCGTAGAAAGTAATAACACAGCAGTGATGGAAGGAAGCGGGGATATGGTCAGTGCATGAACCAGTAGCCTTCACATGAACCTGCTCCCTGGTGACTCCTGCTCTTCTCCAGGCCAACTACCTGCTGGTGAAGGAGCAGATGTCTGATATGGGGTAGAGAGAATGCGTGTGTGTGTGTGTATATGTGATTGCATTAAGAGGGATTTAGTATGCGTGGGTAGATCAAGAGAAGTGGGGAAGAAGGGGCGAGTGAGGGCTGAGAACTGGTGGTCGTAAGGGAAGACAAAAAGGTCTGAAGGGATATTCTCATCTACGTGTTGGCTCCCTGTCCAAATCAGACTCAGTAGTCCATGTGTGTGTTTGTGAGTGTGAGGAGTGGCTTAACCTCCCTATGCACCCCTCCTGTCAGCCAGCACACACTGATAGGATCAGACCTGGGCATGACCCATCACATGCCAACTCCTCATGCTCCGTCTGACCTCTACTTGTCTGTCTCCAGATTTCCTTCCAATTCCCCCTTCCCATTCATGCATCTCTGCTCCTCACCTCCACTCACTCCTCCTCTCTCCAGGTGTTCCTTTGTTCCTCTTCTCATCTGATCTCTACGTTTTTACCTGTTTTGCCTCATACTGTGCTGTCTATCCATAGCTATGTGGGTGGAAACTTGAAAAAGTATGCATACACCACTACGGGGTTCAAAAGTTCTTTGTTACTTTAGATGCGCACAAGCCAGCAAAGACAGGACAAAAGCAAAGACTGAAACAACTGGAGATGCAAGCAGACCTTACATAGAGTCAGCAGATTTAACGCGCTTGCTTAAACATGAGCATTTTGTTTAAGACGTGTGCTGTGAACACTGCAGTGAAATTAGAAAGCAACATCTACTCAGCTGGAGTCTCGCTTGACCCTCCACCTCTGCATGTATGTCCCATCATGTTCTGCTTCAGACTCGTGAGAATGTACAATGGAAAATAACAGTTATATAGATCATACATAAACAGCTGTGGTTAACTGACCTGCAGCTGGTCCTATCCTTACTGCCGCTGTGTGAGGGGGGTCCAGTACTGTGGTAGGCAGCACTGGGACTCTGAGCTAAACTTCCCAAAGCAGGCAGGTAAGAGAGCACCTGTCAGAAGTCAAACAGACATAAAAGAGGTTAGACAGTGCTTTTTACATATCAAGTGGGTGTAGGTTTCCCCAAGGAACGGAGGAGGCAGACAAACCAATGCAGAGTGAGAGCCAGATGTTCTATTGCAGCATTATATAATGGTCAGACCGCATCGGTAATGTTTCTCTCTGTTGCACAGAACTGTAACACGATCTAAATCTCTTTACAAACTGTATCATTGCCTGATGCAGAACAGCTGTACTTTTTACAGTAACTCAAAAGCATAGCAGGAAAAGGGAAGAAACTAATTAAAACTAGTGTATGCACCAAGATAATGGCAAAAAGAGCATTGGTGTAGTTATAATATACCACAACTTAGTGATCTTTAATTACTTTGAAATTGCTATTAAGTTTTAGTTTAAAATGAAAAGGCATTAAACTATGACAAACATTTTCAGGTAAAAGATTTCCATGTAATACAATAGTGATAAGGTAAATAATATATGAACACTAGTGCCCTGGGTTAAGAGAGACAATGGTTTGACATTTTGAGTCAACAGCATTGGCTGATACAGAATCAATTATACAAACATGTAGTATTGTAAGTGTAGACACTAGAGAATGCTTTTTTTTTATTATTTCTCTTGAACATTTATTTAATGTATGTTATTTTTTTAATTTAAAATGTAAACCAAGTGTGACATCGATCTCTTTCATAAAAAAAAATATGTAAAGATAATAATTATATTATAATAATTATATTCACAGTATCAGCAGATTTGTATTAATTAATGATGTTAATAAATTAATGTTACGGAACAAAACAATAAAAACTCAATAATAACAGCATTACTTGTATCACTGATCTACCACAGAACTGAGCCACCAAAATCTCTAACTTAACAAAAGGAAACCAGCACAGAATAAACACATACAATTTTCTTTAGGGACAGAGGCTCGTCTCCCACAATAAATCCATTTCCACAGCACAGATTCCTGAATATGGCATCTGCCATCACCAGCTTCAGTCTGGTAGAGCGGATTCTGGACACCAGTTCTACCAAAACAGCTGGAGATAAATCTGATGGCAAAAACAAAAAGGACAAAACACAACTAAGTATCCAGTTGGAAGTAATATATCTTTTAAAATACAGGCATTCAGAAAAGCTAGTTAAAAGATTATTGGTGTGTTTATAAATGAAAATCCAAAAATTTACATAAATGTTACAATTAAGACTGCTTCAGGTATATTCAGCAGGTTTTCTTTTTTTTTTTCTCTTATGCTCTGTTGCTGTCTTGGAAAACACAATTAGAGAAAATCAAATGGATAACATACCAGTTATGAATCTAAGAACAACTATTCAATTAAAGGAAATAGAAGCTAATTTATAAAGAACATTTTATACATCATGCAACCCAATGTGCTGCGCTTACTGTGAAGAACTGAAAACACTCCCACTTCAACATGTTTGTTGCCATTGTGCAATTTTAAGTACATACCCTGGCTTGTAACAGCAATGTGCTCCGATAAGTCTTTGAGGCCTTTTTCAACCAGGCTCTGGTTTAGTCTAAAATGCTTCTGACACCAGAACTCCACCAACACGGACAGTAGGTCCAGCAGAGTGTCCGACAAATGTAGCTTCTGTTCCTCTTCCCCCTCAGCATAGTCCTTCAATGAGGTTAAATAGAATTATACATTGGATATAGCCTGCTCTGACAGTAATTACCAGTAAAAAAAACAAACATTTTGGGCCACGATAAATCCAAAATTTGGAAAAAAAATTGAATATATCACAGCTCATCTAGTAAAATAAAGCTCTCACCTTCATGGCAGCTTGTAGCAAGAGCTGTGTTAGTTGTTTCAAAGCATGGGACAGTAACGTGGAGCGCTCCCACACAGTCCAGAAGGTTCCATACATCAACGAGCCGGATGTTAATGTGGTCGAGACCCGTGTCCCCTGGAGTAGCATAAAGTCACTGACAGAGGAGATGATAGAAGTGGAGTTTTTTTTAATGTTCTTATTGTCATAATGCAGGACAAATAATGCAGGACAAAGTGAATATTTGAAGGCTTCAGTTCTGCAGATGTTTACACCTCTTACACAAATACACCTCATTCAGTTAATGGGTCATTGTACAGAACTTGACAACCAGCTGTTGGATCCATTTGATTTGAATCAGGCGTTTTAGAGCAGGGAAACAACTAGAACCTTGGACGTAATGAATACACTTCAATATTTGCAAGATACAGTAAAAACAAAAAAAAAATCTGCCCCATTTCCTGCAGAATTTTCTAAAATTATTACCTGCTGGTGACAGAGTGAAGCTCCCCCTGAAAGAGCTTGAGGCAAAGTCCAAGGATGTAACAATAAAAATGTATCAATGTTGGCAAAGCAGGTCCAGGGAGTGGGTGACATGCGGCGTCAATAGACAGGCAGTAGCTTGAGGATCACAAAGAATAGACACAGATAACTGTGAAAAATAAAGTGGCTGCTTGTTTAAAATAATTAACATTGTGTTTTTTATATTTATACACATACAATAAATAAGTATTTAAGAAAGCTCATGTGACATCAAATATACCTGATGGCTGTCTCTAGAAAAGGCCACATGCCCATTTTACAGTGAGGACACTGCAACACTTGAGTGTAATACTTTTTCACTGTGCAGGGAGCCAGCCAAGGTGGGTTGGTAATGAGCAGGTTATCCATAACAAGCTGGAAATGCCTCAGGAAGAGGGTCGTGGCATTACCCTATGACAGAACGCACACAGAACAACCGGGGGTCAGTTGGAGCTAATTGTAAGCTTTAGTAGAGCTGTACCATTTTGATTTTTTTTTTTTTTTTTTTTTTTTTTTTTTTTTTTTTTTAGTTTGAAGACCAGAGCTGAAATTGGATCAATCATGTAACTTTTTTTTTTTTTTTTTTTTATAATGAAAAGTTAGCTGGTTCCAGATATTAGGGTAAATTACTACCTTAAGAAAAAGGGTTTAGGGAGGAACTTACAGACAGTTTGAAACAACAAAAATAAGTTATCTATATGGATTAGAAACCGCTGTGGAACCAGGTATTCTTTAGTAAACCCCTCAGGCTAACGCAGAAGCAAGAGGAACTTCTGCAGTCGAGTAATTCTGGTCCTACCTGCTGAGCATAATCTAGGAGAGAGACTAGGTGTGTGGCTGGTGGCAGCAAGCCCGGGTACACTCCACTTCTGATTGACTCCAGGGCTTCAATGAAGAGGCCGGAGTCTATCATACTACTGACATTGCTGAAGTTTGATGCTGTTGCCTGGAGTAATAACAGAACAACGGTCAAATCCAAGAGGTATGTAGAAAAGAGAAAGGAACATAGCATTCAAAGAGAGTGATGGCAGTGAGGGCAGAAGGGTAATGGAAATAAGTAGGGAATGGACATCCAAAGTTTCTGGCGGTCATTTCTGACTGTTGCTTATTGGCAAATACCATATGGACTCAAAGTACCAAATGGAAATACAAGAGCACTTGTAATAGCAATCTGACAGACATCCACTTGGGTAAGGTCTGGACAAGACAGTGCAGAGTACTGTTAATAGGTCTGCCAATCAAAGCTCTCAGATCAGCCAAGAGCGGTGGTTAAACCAGTGACCTGGTTTTGATGCGGCCTTGCTCCTAATGTCACTTCTCATTGAAATGTATGACATAAAGGAAATTGAATGACCTGATCTTCTTGATGAAATACATAGTTATCTTGTAGATATATGTATAGCAGTGATCATGGCTGGGGGTTGATAACTATGCACGTCTACCTGTGATGGGGGACGATAAGGGTCATGGTAACCCAGAAATTCAAGGAAGTACAGTCTTGGTCGACCCTACAGGAGAAGAGCACGTTAACTATGTGGAGAACAAAGCAGACAACCAAGATCAATCAAGTCAGCAGAATGCAGACCAACAAAGTGTTTATCAAATGTTATCCAAAAAGCTAATGCGTCTGCGCTTCACTGCAGCAGGCTCTCACAGCTACACACCTCCTTCTTGGTAACATAGCTCTTGAGCTCGGCCTCCAAATTAGAGAAGTTGTAAAGAAAACAGTCTTTCGTCTCTGCCAGATGATCATCCATTATGTTGAAATTTAAATCCACGCAGTTGCTCTGTCAAGGAAAAATGGCAGACAATTCCACCACTTTAAACATTTTCATACCAATGCCAATTTATGACTTTATCTTTTACACAACCTCGACTGACTTACCCCAAAGAGGTGCTGCACAATGTAGCTCACAGGGTAGCAAGGTGCATTTGGGGATTTTGAGTTTTCTGTAACAGGTTTCGCCATGACGTGAGTGATGGAGGTGTAAGACGGGGGAGTACAGTTGTATACTTCTGCCCTGCCTGCTTTTAACAACCTATTAAAAAACAATATATATATTGATATATTATTATTCCATATTTTATTTCTTTCATTTGTGGATGTTTGGTGAGATAAAACTTATAAAATGATTTCTCACCGTCTGAACATGGCTCTTCTAGTGGGCTCTTGAACCATAAGGAGTACTTTCCAGTCTTGGAAAGCCCCTCTAATTCTCCCATTGACCACCTTCTCCCTCCACTGTCTGACAGGGTAAAAGGCAGCTGAGGATCTTGTAACAATTGCCACTTCATAAGGATTCTCTGCAAGCCAGGAACCATTCTTAACACTGTCTAACACATAGTCAGGAGTCACAACCCACTTTCCTGGCAAAAAGGAAGGCAGAGATACAAAAGAACAGTGTTAATGATAAGATATAAAAAAAAAAAGACTTAATGTCAAATATGTAAAATGTCAAATGAGATATTTTTAAAAATATCTGTCATAATAAAGATGAGAATGATAATGACATACCTGCAGCACAAGCTGCCAAAAACTTCTCGCTGGGCAAAACCTGGGGAATTATTAAGTGGGTGCTGGCACACTTATATGCCTATAATGTAAGCATTGTATTAGTTTAGTTACATGTAGAAATGGTGCAGATGACACAATTAAGTTAATACAGTTCAAAGTTCAATACAAGTATTTTTCAAATTCATTTAATGATTGCTAGTCATTGTAGAACTATGTAGGAATACGGACGGGAATTAAGGACTTTGAGGGAAGTTGGAATTGATTTAAACCCCATAGTCAAAACTAGAGTATTTTCAAATTAATTTAAATAGATTAATTTAACTTAGAATTATTTCAGACCTGGAAAACCAATCATTTAAGATCACTCACATGAATGACACGGGTGCCATTAAAGGGGTGCTATTATGGTATTTCGAGTTTTCTGAGCTTTCTACAGTGTTATAGTGTTGAATCCTCATCAGACATGTGAACGGCACTGTTTTTTATTACCTAAACGCGAGTTTGAGTTTGAGTTCCAGCACTCTCTCCGTTCGGTTTCCATGGCGACAAAACACGCGTCGTTTTAGAGAGTTTTTTCTACTTGGAAATCCTTGTGACGTCCCGGGGGATAAGGTTCTGTGATTGGTTACCTTCTACTGGTTAACAAAGGCATGTACAAATACATCAGGCGGGGCTGGAAAACGTCGGATAAAGTTATTTCGACCGATGGCTGGTGAGTTTATCAAAAAGAGATATCCTGCTGCATTCATTGCTGTGGGTTGCTGTTTTCCACTTTGTTTTCAGGGTCTGATTCAGGTTCCAACATGTAGGGCTGTATGCTATGTGTTGACATTGTAGTTTGCTTTTTTTTTTTTTATTGAGTTTATATATAATCCTTCTGTTTATGATACGTTACAATGATGGCGAAAGCAGGTGCCGTGCGCGCTCCCGATTTAGTGCAAAGGTGGGAGGCGGGGCTTAATGCGGAAGAGTCTTAATCCACTCGTTTTACCCACAGGCTGATCTGACAGCCTACGGAGAGGGTCGGTCTGAAGTAAATAAAGCGATTTGTGACAATAACTCGATCAATCCTAGCCCTTCTGGGCTCAGAAATAAAAATAAATTAGCCTGAAATGCACATAATAGTTCCACTTTAACCAGTTTTAATACATTTTTATTTGCAAAGGTTAGAGTGTAAACAGTTTAATTCTTTACATCTCAAATACATCTCAAACATAATTTTATGCGTATGAAAAAAATAATCTTTAAAAAAAAAAAAAAAAAAACAGTTTAACAATAATTATTGCCATTTTGTCTCTGATATACCTGCCGTTTTTCCAAATGTTTTGAGGTATCTTTACTTACTGAGCCTCCAAGATATTTTCCACCCAGCTGCTGGATTCCCTGAACCAAAACCCTCTTCATATCTCGAGTTTTTATTCCAGAGATTTGGAAAACAGGCTTGCAGCTTTCCATCTAGACAAGTAAGAATTAAGGAATATTAAAACTATGTGTCAAGTGAGAAAAAAAATTATATATACATTACATTATATATATATATATATATATATATATATATATATATATATATATATACACACACATTTTATATATATATATTATATATATATATATATATATATATATATATACTATATATATACACACATTTTATATATATATATATATAAAATGTGTATATATATATATATATATATATATATATATAAAATGTGTATATATATATATATATATATATATATATATATATATATATATACACATTTTATATATATATATATATATATATATATATATATATATATGTATATACACATTTTATATATATATATATATATATATATATACATATATATATATATATATACATACACACATTTTATATATATATATATATATATATATATATACACATTTTATATATATATATATATATATATATATATATACACATTTTATATATATATATATATATATATATATATATATATATATATATATATATAAAATGTGTATATATATATATATATATATATATATATATATATATATATATATATATATATATATATACACATTTTATATATATATATATATATATATATATATATATATATATATATATATATATATACACATTTTATATATATATATATATATATATATATATATATATATATATATATATATATATATTTTTTTTTTTTTTTTTTTTTTTTTTTTTTTTTTTTTTCCTTTTTCTTTTGTGGATGAGGCCACTTACTTGAAATCACAAGAACATAAGTAGGAAAGAAAAATAGTTATTATTTAAAATAGTTCTGAATTAATCTGCAATTATGTTTCCTTCAATCAGAAAAGTGGGTGCAAGCATGGCAGCAAAAGGTCCCGATATCATAACACCAAATCTCTTCATTGGAGTGAATCCTCCAAACCAGTGAAGTGTTTTGTATTTATTTTGCACATGGATTCAAATGTATTTGCATGCAGAGTGACCAAAAGTCAACTGTCCATTCATCAGTGTTCTCTTATAAGTTGTCGATAAACAGCTGACTGGTCAAGTACTTTACTCAAAGCAGCGGGAAGTGACTTACATCCAGGCGCGCCAAACCTCTGGCTCTATCCAGACATCCAGCAAAAGAAACCGCGTTAAAACCACTACGTGGCAGCTCCTCCTGGGAATATGTTCAGCTTCGCTGACTAAAATGCATGGTGATCACGCTTATAAATGTTTATAAACTGGAAGTAAATTTGCTTTAGATGCCTGATTAAGTTCACAGCACGATTGTGAAAGCAGCGTCAGAGTGTGGGCAGCGACATTAAGAGAGGGGGTGCATTCTTCATATGGTCAAGGTTTTTTGATACATGTGATTATCCTTCAGGATAATGCCAATATTTCAATTACAATAATATATTTTAGAGTACTATAAAGCAGTATATTGTATCAAGTTGCGTTTACTGTCGTAAAACTAACGACATATTCCGTTTCTGTGGATTGATGTAACCACCCTTGGGTTTGTAAGTTGGTACGGTCCACGAAGCGGAAGTTTTCATTGAGCTACTTCCAGGTTGTTGTTACGGACGCTTTCCGTCCCCGGAACTGATCAAAATAACTGGATATCATAAACCCTCCAAAAATGAGCAGGTTTTTCCTAAACAGGGGCCACTGTGATTTGTAGACGACTCTACAAACAGCATAATTATAGCTCTCTCTCAAGTCCTTCTGAGAGTTGTTCCTGGAACTTATCCAAGCTGAGAGTGCACTGGTTGAAATGGATTTATGTTAGCTGTTGTTGGCGATTTTTTTTAAAAATGAGTTTATGTGTATGTGTATTCTTTGTTTTCTGTGTGTTCCTTTATGGATTTGAGTCTGTTTTAATAAAAATTTAATGAAAAAAAAAAGTGTGTGTGTGTGTGGTCACCTGGCCAAGCAAGAAGTGGAAAGTCAACAGGTCTGCCACTAATTATACTGAACAGCTAAGGTTGTTTCTTTTTAATTGTTCTTTCACATAATCAAATACACATGCAACAGTTTTTTTTTTTACACATAAAATGATTATTGCAATACTTATCAAGACGTAGGGTTATCATAAATTAATTCAATATCTAAATACATTTTGCTTTCATAACTTTTATTGGACAAATCAATATTGTAATATGGATTTCCGCACTTTCTACCATTTTTGGACTTTTCTATAGATTAAATTATCATTCAGATGAATAAATATCAAATCATTTCTGACAGTTTTGTGTTCTTGGAAACAAAGTAAAAAAAATACATCCAGCATCTCAGTGGTGTTATCTACAAATGCCAACATAATATTTGGATACTCTCATCGTATTTATGTAAAATAAAACTGAATGAGAATGAGTTGAGAACAAAATGCTTAATGAACCACAGAGCTGGAATGACTTGACCATGACAGAGCTTTTCACCCTGCAGCTTATCGGAGATTTTGTTCGATGATAAAAATGAATATTTACATTAATCATAGTTTATGTTATGCAAGAAACATTATTTACTCTGTATTTAAAAAAATCACATGAAAACACTTTAACTAAAATGAACGAATAGGTGCATGTGTCAGTTTTGTTGATTAAAAATATTTAGGACAGAGTCAAAATTTCCTGGTGTCATCACAACAGCTGATAGATTACAGACATGCTATAAGCCACACCAGTGTGACAATATTGTCTTCAACCAATGTAGCTGACTTATGTTGAATGATCATGATTATCCAACAAAACAGCAACAACAAGTAATATTGGAATGACTTCATATATTATTCATTTCCCTTTAGTGCATATATTTTATATATATACACACATTTTATATATATATATATATATATATATATATATATATATATATATATATATATATATATATATATATATATATATATATACATACACATTTTATATATATATATACATATATATATATATATATATATATATACATATATATATATATATATATATATATATATATACATACACATTTTATATATATATATACACATTTTATATATATATATATATATATATATATATATATATATATATATATATATATATATATATATGTGTGTGTGTGTGTGTGTGTGTGTGTGTGTGTGTGTGTGTGTGTGTGCGTTTGAATGTCAAGCAGGTGAAATGGTTCATCTGATAATATCATGCTGTACTTCTTGTTTGACAACATGATTCTGACTGCCTACAAAACAGGTCTATACCATTCAAAAAACCAGTGAGGGAACAAGTTCATTATTTACACAGACAGATGACAAGTTAATAAAGAAAAAGGATGACATTCTCCCATATGCTGTTTGTCGTTTCTTTGTCCATTTTGTTTTGTTTGTGATTGTACTGGAGAGGTCTGTCAAACAAGTCTGTCAAAAAAATTCCCATAAGTGTTCAGTAGTGTAAAAATCAAGAGACTGTAAAGACTATAAGCGATCACTTCCACAATTGTTGTCACATCACACCAGCCAATACTCCCTCCTTTTTTTTTCCTTTTTCTTTTGTGGATGAGGCCACTTACTTGAAATCACAAGAACATAAGTAGGAAAGAAAAATAGTTATTATTTAAAATAGTTCTGAATTAATCTGCAATTATGTTTCCTTCAATCAGAAAAGTGGGTGCAAGCATGGCAGCAAAAGGTCCCGATATCATAACACCAAATCTCTTCATTGGAGTGAATCCTCCAAACCAGTGAAGTGTTTTGTATTTATTTTGCACATGGATTCAAATGTATTTGCATGCAGAGTGACCAAAAGACAACTGTCCATTCATCAGTGTTCTCTTATAAGTTGTCGATAAACAGCTGACTGGTCAAGTACTTTACTCAAAGCAGCGGGAAGTGACTTACATCCAGGCGCGCCAAACCTCTGGCTCTATCCAGACATCCAGCAAAAGAAACCGCGTTAAAACCACTACGTGGCAGCTCCTCCTGGGAATATGTTCAGCTTCGCTGACTAAAATGCATGGTGATCACGCTTATAAATGTTTATAAACTGGAAGTAAATTTGCTTTAGATGCCTGATTAAGTTCACAGCACGATTGTGAAAGCAGCGTCAGAGTGTGGGCAGCGACATTAAGAGAGGGGGTGCATTCTTCATATGGTCAAGGTTTTTTGATACATGTGATTATCCTTCAGGATAATGCCAATATTTCAATTACAATAATATATTTTAGAGTACTATAAAGCAGTATATTGTATCAAGTTGCGTTTACTGTCGTAAAACTAACGACATATTCCGTTTCTGTGGATTGATGTAACCACCCTTGGGTTTGTAAGTTGGTACGGTCCACGAAGCGGAAGTTTTCATTGAGCTACTTCCAGGTTGTTGTTACGGACGCTTTCCGTCCCCGGAACTGATCAAAATAACTGGATATCATAAACCCTCGCCGAGTAATGGGAATATTTGGTCGACGTATCCATAATTTACAACTAAAAACGTAACATTTGTAATAAATCTTAGGACACTGCCCGCCTGTTTACAAAACTGCTCCGTGTGGAGTTCACAACGTGAGCGGCAAATATGCTTTCAGTAACAGTGATGAAATTATATTACATGGTGTCATGTTGGATAGCTCGCTTTTTGTTCTAGCAACTAATCTCTGTCGTAAACAATTCTCAGATCAAAGTGACGGCAAAACACGTTGGTCTCAAGTCTTGGATTAACACGTAATGGATTAAGGAGCTGGTAAAAGGTAAGGCAGTCTACTTATATGTAGCACTAGAACACTGTATTTGGCTTTATTTCACCTTAAACTACCAGAGCACAACGCGCGTGTAATGTTTGTGACACGCATGTGTCGCAAATGACAATATACTAGGTACTTGTCCAAAAATGAGCAGGTTTTTCCTAAACAGGGGCCACTGTGATTTGTAGACGACTCTACAAACAGCATAATTATAGCTCTCTCTCAAGTCCTTCTGAGAGTTGTTCCTGGAACTTATCCAAGCTGAGAGTGCACTGGTTGAAATGGATTTATGTTAGCTGTTGTTGGCGATTTTTAAAAAAAATGAGTTTATGTGTATGTGTATTCTTTGTTTTCTGTGTGTTCCTTTATGGATTTGAGTCTGTTTTAATAAAAATTTAATGAGAAAAAAAAAAAGTGTGTGTGTGTGTGTGTGTGTGTGGTCACCTGGCCAAGCAAGAAGTGGAAAGTCAACAGGTCTGCCACTAATTATACTGAACAGCTAAGGTTGTTTCTTTTTAATTGTTCTTTCACATAATCAAATACACATGCAACAGTTTTTTTTTTTACACATAAAATGATTATTGCAATACTTATCAAGACGTAGGGTTATCATAAATTAATTCAATATCTAAATACATTTTGCTTTCATAACTTTTATTGGACAAATCAATATTGTAATATGGATTTCCGCACTTTCTACCATTTTTGGACTTTTCTATAGATTAAATTATCATTCAGATGAATAAATATCAAATCATTTCTGACAGTTTTGTGTTCTTGGAAACAAAGTAAAAAAAATACATCCAGCATCTCAGTGGTGTTATCTACAAATGCCAACATAATATTTGGATACTCTCATCGTATTTATGTAAAATAAAACTGAATGAGAATGAGTTGAGAACAAAATGCTTAATGAACCACAGAGCTGGAATGACTTGACCATGACAGAGCTTTTCACCCTGCAGCTTATCGGAGATTTTGTTCGATGATAAAAATGAATATTTACATTAATCATAGTTTATGTTATGCAAGAAACATTATTTACTCTGTATTTAAAAAAATCACATGAAAACACTTTAACTAAAATGAACGAATAGGTGCATGTGTCAGTTTTGTTGATTAAAAATATTTAGGACAGAGTCAAAATTTCCTGGTGTCATCACAACAGCTGATAGATTACAGACATGCTATAAGCCACACCAGTGTGACAATATTGTCTTCAACCAATGTAGCTGACTTATGTTGAATGATCATGATTATCCAACAAAACAGCAACAACAAGTAATATTGGAATGACTTCATATATTATTCATTTCCCTTTAGTGCAGGCTAATCACGTAAACATTTGTTACTCTGATGCAAAAACTGTTGCACCACAATTTCTGTACAGTTTTGGCACACAGTGTTTCAAGAAGCAGTGCTGTTCATATATTTCCTCATAAAAAAGGAAAAAAAGATAACCGATCAAAATTTATTTAGCCTAAATTTGCCAGAAAAATTAAATGATGTCAAACAGATCCAATTAATCTATAGATAGACAGGATGAAATCTAAAGAGGAAAATCAATCAAAAGCAGTGTAATGTAGTCAGACCTCTTGGAAGTACAGTAACAATCTGTAACAGCCATGCCCTCCCCTGGGGTGCACATAAGATATTTCTCTGCTATGGTGATCTTAAGAAATGTACCCGTTTAATTTATTATGTTTTCTTAACAGTGGACTGTAAGATACCCCCCTTTAAAATAATGTTGATTCTAACTTGACATGCTCTAAGTGGTTCTAAAGCGGCAGCCTGGGGGATATGCTGCTAAATATTTCAGGGCAAACTCATTACTGTAAATGGGCCTGTGTGTTAACATAGCTGGAGTAGACAGGCAACAGCAAGAGAGATGGTGCATTGACATGTGGACTGTGTGTGTGTGAGTGTGTGTGTGTGTGTGGGGGGGGGGTAGTTTGAACAAAAACCTGCGTTGCTTCTTGTATTCTAGTAGTAGTGGATTTGATGTC
Source organism: Telmatherina bonti (assembly GCF_933228915.1). NCBI lineage: Eukaryota > Metazoa > Chordata > Actinopteri > Atheriniformes > Telmatherinidae > Telmatherina > Telmatherina bonti. Next base: position 22,990,464 of record NC_136611.1, on the reverse strand, counting down.
TCAGTGCCTGGCCCAGCCGTCCCTGTTGCAACACTGTTGAAACACACAGGGGCTCCTCTAACATCTGCTTTCTAAAGAGCTAATGACAAGACAGTGGAGACTGGATGATTTAAAGTATAGTACTAATGAGGCCCTGTGCTGCCTGTGTGAATCCTGACACACATCCACTCACATGTACACACACTCAGGCTTATGAAAACAGATGATGTGTCTGCAAACAAGCAGATAGATACCTAGCACACACACAGTGTGGACATTCAAGTCCATTGTCTGCCTGTGTATTCTTTTTAATCACTTAAGATCAGTATGGGGTTGTAGACAGCACACACGTAAAAAGACACTGACCAAAATCGTACACTGCTGTGCTCAGCTCATATAATTACAATGTCGAGTTCCTAATCCATGGATTGAAAATCCCCCTCCCTTTTAGCAATGACTGCGTCTAGACCCATTCTCAGACAGTGGCGCAGAGGGAGCGTGATGATGAGGGGAAGCAGTAAGAGAGAAGAAGAGAGGGAGAAATAATAAAGGACAAGCTTAACTGGTGAGGCTGTCAGCAGAGGAAAATAATATTTGTCCAGCTGGACAGGCCTCCCTTTGTGCAGGCTAAATGAATGTTGAGCTTCCTGTCTGCCCTGTCAGGGAGAGTGGCGTAGACTGTATGCAGCAGCGAAGAAGCAGAGCAGCGAGCGGGGAACTGTTTGGAGTTTGACAGGGATTATTAAAATCAGAGCAGATGACGAGGAAGGGGCGAGAGGCGGAGTGTGAGAAAGCCAAATTGACACAGACACTCTCCATTACCTTCCACTTGACTCGCGCTGATGACAATGTTGATATGAGACTTGGCAGTGCGGCACCAACGTGGGATTGGCTGTTAGCATCAGCGTTAAGCACCACAGGGTAGGAGGGGAGGCCCCCAGCTCTGAGAGAGACCCACTGAGATGAGTTGTTTATTTAAAGTCTTGACTGAAAAGCATTTCATCTCATTCTTTATTTATTTGGTCTTTTTTTTTCTCCCCTGTTAACTCAACGTACTGTCAGTAGGTAGAAATGGTTAGAGGCTGAGGCATTGCATTTTGATCAGGGGCCACCTACTGCTAATCATTTTTTTTTTTTTTTTAAATAGTTGGAGGGGAAGAGGAAGAAACAGCTTTTGTAGATGATAAGCTTCACTTTGTTTCAGGTGTTTCAGGTGAAATTGATTTGTGCCCTCCAATAATAACTCCTGTATGAGGAAGTTTAAAATGATCACAGACAAAATGAATGCAGGTGACACAGAATGTGTGTGTTTCCCGACAGACAGCCGTGACAATACACACTAAATCACACTGTTGATTGATGTCACTGTACTGTTAATTCAGTCATGACACCTGATGCCTTTTGTTTTATTTTGTTTCATGAGCTGTTGTAGATCAAACATGGTGGTTTTTTTTATTTTAATGGTAAAAGACCCATTCAGCTTCTTGTGTTATAATTTCTCATCAGGGATTGATATATTTTCATTTATTAAATTTTGATTTTTATTGCAGATCATCATGGAATGGCCAGGCGATTTTCCTGACGACCATGCTTTTGTGGAGCTGCTGGTTCCAGGAGTTTCCAGTGATCTAGACTTTGAACAGTTTCTCAAAGACACTGAGGAGAAACTCAATCTCAATGCCAACAGGTCAGTCAGAGCAGCAGAAACAGAACACCTGATTCACTGTCTTCATCTTTATCACCTTAAATGAGGAACATAATAAATAATGGGAAGCATATGAAAAGTTCACAATCTTCACTTGTCATATTTGACATCGCCTCAAAAAGTAATGACAATGACATTTCTTTTCTGGTGAAGCCTTTATTACTCGCTAAGGTTTTACACAAAGGAAAGCGCTTCATTTTAAAAAGGCAACACCACTGAAAAAAGTGTTAAATAAGAATTTTATCAAAACAAAATTAACCCATTAAGACACAACCCATAAGAAAATGATCAAATAAGTCAAACATTTTAAATATGAGATTTTTAATTGTCAATTTAACAAAAATGTAAAAAAGTACCAAAATTGTTTTAGGGATATTCACCTTTTATTTCATTAAGGGGCAGAAGAGAAAATCATGCTGTTTTCCATGTTATTTTAAACAAAGTTTGTACAATGAAGTGATGCCAAATGTCTCTGTATGTGAAACTGTATGTATTATACATGTCACACTGGATTCTCATGGGTTAAAGGCGCGTGTGTGATGTCAGTCATCGTCACTGCAACCACCCCCCCATGGTACTGAAAACACATAAGGAAGTTCACAGCAATGTTGCAGCAAGAGGGAAAAATTAAGGAGGTCAAACATTAAAAAGCTTGTTCCAAAACCAAAAGGGAGCTATTTATTCAAGTTTAAATGTTTCATTTGATAGTTAGCCAACTAATTAATGAAAGGATGATATCCTCGCCCATATTTCTGGGTTTTCACCTTTGTATTATTTTGAAATATGACTGCATGGAAGATATTAAATGAGAACAGATAATACACAGAAGAATGTATGTTTGAAATAGGTACAGAAGACTATTCTGCTACACATATATTTTTTTTTATAATTGCACTCGCTGGCTGGAATTTGTGTTTCCTCTCCATAAATAAAGACATTTACACCAATGTACAGCCATATTGAATACAGATATCTGTCCTTTGTAGCAGATGCAGATAGTTAAAGGGGACAAATAGATTGATAAGAAGAGAGATGTGGGGGCACTGGAGGAAAAAGAGGAATCTATATTTCAGGTCTTTTATCGTTTGTGGCGTTATGAGGCTGAGGGCAGATGATGGACAGGCTAAATGTAGCAAGTGAACAAAGCCTTACTCTGGCACCATTAGCGTCTGGGTCTCATCCCTTCTTCACTCTCTCGCTGTCGCCCTCCCCTTTTCTCTTTTTCATTCCTTCCTCTTTCTAAATGGGAACATAATAATTGAAGATTCCACATCTTGAAACGAAAACCCTTGGGTAGGTAATTCAAGGCTTATTACTGAAGGCCGGGCCATTTTTCTGCTTTCTAAGCATTAAAGGGTTATTTTGTGTTCCTGCAGATGGGAGAGGGATAACCATTATGAGAACAAAGCATCCAGATAATGGAGAATGGGGCTAAAAATAAGGCAATCCTCCTCTCGCCGTGGGGTACCACTGGTCAGTATCTCTGTCAGGCTCCAGCTAACTTCCTCCCACACTACTTCAAGAAAGCCAGTTTTCTGTGGGGACACTTCCGGAAAAATAAAACCTTCTGAGGCCTCTTTCACCTCAACCAGGGTGGGCTGCAGATATACACAGCCATGCTAACCTCTGCAACTCACTCACCTGCTGCTCTTCTGACTTATAAGCATTTGGAGCAAATTAAGGAAGTGGAGGAGAGGAAAAAGAGACTGAGAGATGGAGGAGATCGAGCTGTCCACACCCGTGAAGGACTTCAACCTGTTTATGGGTCAGAGTCACTGGCCTGTTCCTGGTTCTCAGATGTCAGAGAGCTGCCTGAAAGCTGCTCCCTAATTGAAGGAGATTAAGATAGTCTGACAACGGAGCTGGCGCCCCCAAATTGAAACGCTGTAATCCATTAATTTTCATCAGATGGGACAGTGCAGGGAAGGGTGCAGAGTGGAGCTGGATGGGGTGGGCCACCAGGAAAAGACCAATAATGAAGTGTCAGCACAGGCATGGTGACTAAAGACAGGCCTCTGGTTTCACACTGGCAAGGCAAATGGCTCTCACTCATTGCCTGCCAATCTTCATCAGGGAGCAGCATCAATATCTCATCTGATACTGTGTGTGAATGTTTCTTCCTATCTGGATTTTAAATTTGTGAAACTGAGAGAATCGCCATGGTAAAATGTCGTCCAAGGTTCCTTCTCGGTTAACAGTTACACCCATCTGGAGTCTTTGCAGTATGTAGTTGATATTGTGTTTAGCTGTGCGTGACACGTGTGTTAAGTTAGTATATCGGCTATATCAGTTCTCTGGTATCATGGGCTGGACTGGATGGCTGAGGGCACTAAGTGGGTGACATGCTGGGCCAAGACAAGATTTGTTTTCAGCCTGTTCATTCAAGCCCATTCAGTCTTTTTCCCCTCACAGAATGGGACCCTTTGATGGAGGAGATATTTAGTTCTCAGGTGGCTGCTTTGGCACTGACTTGAGCATAGGCTTATTTGAAAAGGATCTTCCTGCCCCCGTTGTCTCCAACCCCCCACCTTCTGTAGGAAAGCATAGGGGAGCGGAGCACGACAGACAGACAGCCCCACAGCAGCCCACCCACAGTAAATTAATTCTGACAAGGAACTTAAGATAACGTCAAAGCGCTGACTAATCGCAGGATTGGGTTTCTGTAAGTCAGGGAGCTGTGAAATGTGCCATCATATCTAATAAAAGACCTCCAGTTGCTCCCCTTCTGTCTGCGCAGTGAGGAAGGTTTGGAGGGCGGGCTGGGGGAGTTGAAGTTGCGGTGTCAACTGTCTGACTGAACTGGTCTGAAAAACAATTAAATATCACTTCGGCAGTGGAAGTGTGTATGTGTGTGTCTGTTAGGGTAAGATGATTGATGTGTTTGTCAGGAGGCCTAAAGGGTCCTTTCCTCCTAGTTTCCACTGCTTCTTTTCTCATTCTCCTGGCCTTTTGTTGAGTTCTCCTTTAGTGTTTTTGCCATTAAGGCTTCGTCTGTTGTCTCTACACAGAAAGGTTGGTGGTTTCATTTTCTGTGACTGGTCTGTTTCCTATCCATTTTTTTACTTTCCTCCTTTATCATTGTCTCTTTCCCAGGATTCTGAGCTGCTGGCAGTAGAAGTCATCAGGTAGGGAGCTAATCCTGCCAAGTTGATTAGGCTTCAGGTAGCATTCACACCAGCGGGCAAAAGGTCACTATATTGTAGAGAACTGGATGGACTTCTTGACAAAGGCCATCCACGTTGACTTTATAACTCACAGCACAAGGCCCTAAGGAGAGGTAATTGAAAGGCGAGAGTAAAGAAAAAAAATTAGGAAGGTAAGAGTTCTGGAGAGAGAGAGAGAAAAGAAAAAGTCAAGGCTTGAAAATCTTCGGAGGCATGTGATGTTGCTGTAACCATTAGAGTGCATTGGTTTTTTTGTGTGAAGGCAAGATTGAGATGTATAAGGGAGTTTAGTTTGGTGCAGTTTCAATGGCTACTAATGTTTCTGTAGTTTTCACTAATTGTATTTGTGTTTAGGAAATTCCTAAAGAGGCTATCAAGTGAGTCAAAGTTTACCTCAGCGTTAAGTCTGTTGTAAAACTCTAGGGAAACAGTGAAGTTTACAACTTAGTCTGCTCTCTGTTTTATGAACTTCAGACAATTGGTGAAAAGTGTGCTACAGATGGAAGCCCATTTGAAACCTGCTGTCTGTGTAAAGTCCTGGGGTGGAGCCCTAAATGAACATCCATGTTTATGACTTACCATAATTGCAGAGTTGTGTGATCAGAAAACATGGGAAATGACCAAAATCTATCCCAAATATGAACTTAAACCAGCTGTTGCATATATTATTAAATGCTTCTTTCATTATACCTTACCAACCCTTAAAAACTAATACTGTATTCAGATTCACTTTGTCTTGCACACCCTTCACAAAATGCTCTTTTTGAGAAAGCACACCCAGAGGTTATACAAATAAACCAGCAATTTCTGTTGTTTAAAGTAGTTTCCATTAATTGTCCACACAATGCCACCAGCAGTAACACACAGTGTGTAAGAAAGGGATAGCTTTACTGTGTAATAAGCATATAATAAAGCAGGAAGGTACACAGTTATACAGAATCGGACATAAACATATTGTAATGTAAAACATGGTAAGCATCTGTTCTAATGAGCAGTTTTATAGCTCTGCATGCATGCAACAAATATTATTTGACATTCAATCCTGCCAAATACACAAATAAACACCCCTTTTTAATCAGTATTTCTGTCAGCTAGCATAGTGGCAACAAGAGAATAAAGTGTGAGGCTTCATGTGACCTGCCTAAAGAAGAGAAGACTGACAGAGGAAGGTAGTTAACACGAGACAGCAGTATCATTAGTCACCGTTCAGGCTAGAGGATAGCGCTTTGTAACAGTCTATAACATTTTATCCCCTTGCGTTTTTTCCCCTCTCTGAAATGAAAGACTGTCAGATTGAGCGGTTATTTAATGTGCTGCCATTGCAAGACATCTGGATGTGTTCATGGCCTGGGAGCAAGCAGGAGGCAGTTTATAGACCTACGGTAGAGGATGGGCTGTCTGATGAGAGAATGGTATTTCTGCTTTAGATCATACACACACATTTGATAATGCAGGTATGCTGCAATTTTTTTTTTTTTTTTTTTTACCCCCAATTAATTTAATGTGTTCAATTCATTGATTAATAATCAAGCCAAAATTGTTGTGACATGTGCTCACATCATGTTCACAGATGCAATTAAATTTAGCCTGTCATAAAAGAGCCATCTTTCATGGATTCTCTAAATTTTATTTCCTTATTGATTTTTGATCATCAGCAAGAGGTTCATCCAATTATTCATTTCAGCTCCACCACCATACACACTGCTACATACATTCATATATGCTGCCTGGTGCCCCTGTAGATTTGTGAATGTGCTGCCATATGCGAACACAATAGCATTGTTCCCCCCCATAACATTGTTTAATTATTCAGGTATGTTGGCTTAGTCCCACACACACGCACACATACCCCGACACTGTCTTGGCATCCAAATATATATGCATCGATTTGCATGGAAATGACTAAACATGTCGAGCCCAAAGATGTCATTTCTAATCTGTCATATTAAAGAGGAAACTGAATCACTGATGCCGTCTGTTAACATCAAGAGAACGGCGTTTGTGTATGTGTGTGTGTGTGTGTGTGTGTGTGTGTGTGTGTGTGTCAAGGGAACGAGTAAGACTTGAGATGGCAAGAAGTGTGTATCTCAGATGCCTGCCGATGCCTGTAATGCCACTTCACACCGGATGCTTAGCACACACTCACACACTGATATATCGATGTCTGTGTTCATTACTGTTGATGCGTCTGTATCTGTCTTCTCACAGTAGAGACACTGAATGAGCGTGAGGGAGATACAAATGTGATGTTGTGTGTATGTCCTTGCGTATCTTCAGTGTGTGTTTGTATAGCTGCAATGTGTATTGTTACTGTTTGGGTTTCAGTCTCACTGTATTTTATTTGGGTGTGGTTAAACTGACTGATTGGGTTTATTTCCTTCGCAGTTTTGTGTCACAGTGAGGACAGTCAGAGCCAATGTTGACAATCTGATATTTGATATTTTCTCCAAACCCAAGTTTTCAGAACTTTATTTAAATGGCAAAACTGTGGCTTTTTGGTGGTCTTATCCAGACCATTATCCGAAATTAAAATCTGCTCATTTCAACAGGCAAGGCAAGTTTGTTTATACAGCACCTTTCATTCATTCATTTTCTGAATCGCTTAATCCAATTCAGGGTCTCGGGGAAGCCTTAGCCTATCCCAGCTGGCTTTGGGTGACAGGCAGGGTACGCCCTGGACAGCTTGCCAGTCCACCGGAAGGCCACACAGAGACACACAACCATTCATGTCAATTGGTTACTCTAAATTGCCCTATGGGCAATTTGACCTAACATGCATGTCTTTGGACGGTGGAAGGAAGCCAGAGTACCCGGCGAGAACCCGCGCATACACGGGGAGAACATGCAAACTCCACACAGAAAGGCCACTGACCAAACCCCTCCCCAGCCAAGGATTGAACCACTGTGCCACCGTGCAGCCACAGCACCTTTCATGTACAAGACAATTCAAAGTGCTTTACATGAAACATTAAAAGCATTACAGAGGGTGTAATATATCAAAAAGACTACTGTTAATTTAGTTTATGATGTCATGTTTTTGCATATGTTATCAGAAGTTTACATTTTCTGAGATGAGCAATGCGTTAAAATGAGCTTTTACTTTGGAAAGACTTTTTTCTCGGTCTCCTATGACATATCTTCTTTTTCACTCAGCATTGAACAACGGCTGAAGGAGCTCCAGGCTAAAATGGGAGACTGCAAAGCCGGAGACCGTCCACCGAGTCCAACAGAATGTTTACAGTGGTTCAACATAAGAGCACAAACCAATTTCAAGCATGTCACCACAGGATATCAAGAGCTCATGGACTTCTTCAGAGCTTTGGTAATACCCAAAGATGATGTAAACACTAGCTGATAACTACTTTTTTTGCAGTATTTTAAATCTGTGGAGGTTTAAAGTTTAGTTTGGAGTAAATACATGAGTCAAGATCCTGTGTGGGCAGAACAGTAATGTGATAAACTGAACGTAATCATGAAAATTAGACTAAATTGTAGTTTTTATTGTTTGTCTATAAACTACATTGGGGCTTATATTTGGCTGTGTAATGCTGGTACAGTCCTAAATTCTTGAACATGGCACTTCCAATTAAACTATTGGGTCATTCCATTATTAATAGTCAACAAGCAATGCTTATTAACCAGTTCGTCACATCATGGGACAGTGCTGTGTTCAAACATACGTTGTCTCATAGCTTTGGCTCATTTCTGCTCCCACCAGCTGAAGTTATATTCTCATTCCTCCCTTCTATTCAGCAACAGTATCTAAGATCAGAAGAAGAGGGGAAAGAAGAGGTGACACTTCAGCTGCTTGTGAATCTGTCTGCCCAGTGTGGTGTCTGCTTTCCTTGCACCCCGTCCTCTTCCTCCTGTTCGTCTTCTCTTCATCATCAAATGGCTGGCTGCTCTGTCCATATGTTACATTTAATCAAAGATGACACTTCAATAGAGGTAATGAATTATTTTTGATTCAACTCAGTTTTAAAATTCCAAACTCATGGCTGAATGAACTGAAATGACAAGATACTGTATTCTTCTTACATGTTGATTTCCTGAAGATCCAGGAGGCTTGGGATGTTGTACGTCTCCAACTGAGACGCTACCTGATGGACCAGCTTTCAGGTCGGAGTTCAGAACTTTCTGGAGCCGTTCATATTTCAACCATGGCCATCCACGAGCGGGTTCACTGTCTTCAGCAGTTATTCTTTCTCTATCCTGACTGTGAGGTTCTCGCACATTACCAGGTGCAGTAAGACACAGAGCAAAGATGACATATCTTTTATATAATTCAATAATTTCTTGTATTCATTTAATTTCAAACATACATAGATGCATAAAATAATGCACTGTTATATTTTTGTTTTTTAATACTACACCAAAATGATACAGTTGCCCAGTAGTAAAATATTTTTATAAAAAATTTATGTGTACAGGACCTTAAACGCCAATGCGTGGTGGATATTCTACATTCAAGCCTGAACTCCAGCCCAGGTGGTGAGACTGGCTTCGACAAATTGGCTCTGGGTTTCTCCAGTGCAGTCCTACAACTAACCCAAGTCCTCACAGAGGATCTCCAGGTCCTTTCAAGACTCACAGAGCCCAAAACAATCCTTGGTCTTGTCAATATGGGCTACCTCAACACTGTGGTGCAGGAACTGACTCTCCAGATGGAGAAAGAGTGTGAGACAGCTCAGAGGGACAACACTGCCCTTAGCAGCAAGATCAAAAAATATTCAGCCAAGTCCAGAGCCACCGTAGGTGAGTAATCTTACACTTTTTAATGGTTTGTATTTATTTTAAATGTCCGCTAATGTCCTTTTCTGTCCTGTCCATGTGTTCTGATGTCAGAGCCAAAGCTGAGGCCTCTGTAAGAGACTGCTGTTCACATTGTAATTGCTTTCTTTTTACTGCCCTCTTCCCTGCCTGCCATTCTTTCCTTTTTTTCCAGCAAAGCAGGAAGCACTATTTCCTTTCGTAACTCCTTCTGAACAGTATTTTTGACACGTTGCAACTATGACTAAACTCATCTGCGATACCTAAAGAGTTCGAGGTCTGATCAGAAGTGTTGAAGTGTTAATTCAGTTTTTTGTAACTTAACCCAAGGCAACCTACACTGTCAATTTAGTGTTAACAGCCATAGATCAGCTGTTCTTTTCAACGGGAATTTATTTGAATAAGTATAAAAATAAAGCTTAATAAAAAGCCATTTTCATCCAACCTTGTGATCTTACTCTGTAGAGGGCAGATTTATTTATCTTGACCTTGCACCAAATTTTGGGCTGTTTGATAAAGCTGTTTAGGGAGAACAAAGGGAATTTTAGAAAGAGGTGGTGAATGAGTAAGAGCAAGGTTCAACAATCTGTCAACCTTGTTTTACTGTGCCGGGTTATTTAAGAGAACAAAATATGAGGTAGTGCTTTTGAATATAAAGTAAAGTGTGTGTCTGTGATTGAGCATTCGGTGATGTTATACACAGCGACTAGAAAAGAGCATAGGCCCTCACACATTGTCACTTCTGATACTTAATTCCCCCTATATTCTCTTTGTTTGCTTCATATTGGCCTATTTACAACTTGCTGAGGGTAAAGATTCACAAAAGGGAAAAAAAAGTGTGTGAGCCATTGTTTACTTTTTCAAAAATGGTGCACATGCCAGCTTCCCTGCGGGACAGAGAGAGGAGTGCTTTTGCATCTGCCATTCTTCGATAAACACACCGCCAGCCTTGCTTCTCTTTTTCCCCTCCCTCCATCTCACTCTCTCCATCTCCCTCTTTGGTTTTTACTTTCCCTCTCCTTAAATGTGAGATGAGAGGAGGCAGCCAGGATAATTGGCCATGCGTCAGTTGGGCTGTTTGATCACGTAACGCGGCGGAGGCTACACACCTACGTGCCGCTCAACAAACCGTCAAATGTAGCACCGGAGGCAGAACACGGCTCCAAAGGGAGCGAGGGACCCGTGCTGTGTAATGATGGTAAAATGGAGCAGTTTTGCCTGTGCTGATTTTACTTATGTGTGTGTGTGTGTGTGTGTGTGCGTGCATGTGTGTGTGTGTGTGTGTGTGTGTTTGACTATCAGCTGCAACACAGCTACAACTGGGATTACATTTTTGTGTTGTTCATGCTTTAAGTCTCCTCCAAAAAAAAAAGAAAAAAAAAACAACTTAAGAGCCCACGTGCTTACTCCAAGTGCCAGTGGCTCCTAAAGAGCCCGAGCTGGAACATTAATGCATAATCGGCTTTCACACTCTACTGTCTATACTGTAATGCAACATTGTCAAGAAAATTATGATGGAGGTTTAAAAAAAAGATTCTCTTTTCATAAGTATCCAATGACTCTTAAGATCCCTCCCTCCTTCCCTGCTGTGTTATTGTTTATTTCTAAAGTAAAGAAGGCGGTAGGTATATTTTGATAAGAGTCCTGGAAGGGAGACTGCGGGCTCCCAAGGGAGCAGCGCTGTCTTTCGCATCCGCCACTGTCAAATCACTGAACCATTTAACAGCGTTCACAGCAAGATCCTCCTCTTTTAACCCCACCGACTCAAAGGCAGACTCTGGCATTGTACCTAGACAGATGTGAAGGGTCTCATGCCTTCCCTCCCTTTTTTCCTTTACTTTATCTTTACCATGTCCACTTCTTTCTTTTTCTTTTCCCATTTCCTTGCACTTTTCCAAGTGTAATGGAGTGAACAGAGAGACTGGGAATTGTGCTGGACAGGTTGGTTGGTCAGGAACAATACAGGCTTTAAACCTCACTAACACACCTCACTGAGTCTGCGGGAGAGTGGGTGGCCTGAAATCTTCACATGCAAGCCTGTCTGAGTTTACAATGTTGCTGAAGTAAATACTGTAAATCACATATTTCTATATCTACAACCTGTTTATAAAAAAGTTGGTACACAATATAAATTGTAAAAAACAGTGTAATGATTTATCCATTATTGAAATGCTGTATTTAATAGTAAGACTGTAAAACTTTTGAAAGGAACATGATTACCACTGAATTGCATCACCTCTTTTTTAACAACACTTTGTTAGAAACTGAAGAGACCAGTTGTTGTAACTCAATAAACAACTGAAATGTTTCACATTTTTGTTTGATTTTGGATTTTGGCTGCTCAACAGTTAGTGCTTTTTGTTTATTTATTTATTTATTGATTGATTGATTGATTGATTGATTGATTGTTTCATAGTGTATTGAATGCTTTCAAATGGATACAGATCTCGACTTCATTTGAACCAGTTTAGGACTCTTAATCACACAGGTGCCCTGTTGTAATACCCACAGAATGTGTTTTAACTCGGTTTTGATTAAATGAGCAATGCCTTCTTTGACCAACACATCTCATGGGAGCATGTTGCTCCAAAGTCTGTGTGTCCTGTTATGTCATAATGGAACCTTTACAGATTTGCAGATTCCCAGTTTTGTGTCCAGTAATACACCCCATAGAAATGCAGATGTTGACTTTTCAACTGTGGTAAACGGTCAAATGGTCCCTAACCTGTCTTCTACTTGTCCACTGCTTGACTTTTCAAGTCCTGTTATTATAGTTATTTCCTCTCAATTTAGCATTTAAAGTTGCATTTTGGTTGCAGGAATCAAATGGGTTCTTTGACAATGGCTTTCAGAAATGCATTAGAGCCAGCCATTCCCCTCTTTGCCCACAAAGATTTTTCTAGTTTGTCAAGAATCTTAATATTGCACTCTCTTAAGCAATCATAACCAGAATTTCTTTGGAAATGTTAAACCTATTAGTTACAGCTTTAATGCTGTGTAATGGTCTTCCAGTCTCTTTGTTATACAGGTTGTATTTGATGTTGACAAATACATATTTCTGTGCTAAGGATGTATGCATTTTATACTCCAAAGCAAATATTAGTGACCATAATAATAATATTAGCGGCCAAACTTAAAATCCGAGAGATCATCTTGTAATTATTCTGTGCTCAGATATGCAAATGACAAAGTGCAAAAAACAAAAATTCTCCATGAAGTGTTTCCCTTGCTTGTCATCTCGTTATAGTATGTGCACGTGTAGCTTGGTGTGAGCCTGTGTCAAGTATATATCAGCTTATGAGCTGGTGTTATTGACTGTGTGTGCACATTACTTGCAAATATTCATATAGAATTGTGTGATCAAGAACTATTTAATACCTTCCTTTAAAAAAAAAAAAAAAAGAAAGAAGCATCATTACATTTCCATATGGCATCAGTAATTTGCATTTATATGCATAGTAGAGCCCGGTTTTTTCATGACATCAAAGGTTTTTATTCAGGCTTGTGCATACTTACCTACTATATACTCCCTAACAATCGTCCAGAGGGGTGAAGTCGAGGTTGAGAAATTCTGCTCAGACACTTTGCTGCACTATTTTGATCACACTGATTTAAATTCCACCTCCACTAATTTTCTCCATATGACAACGTTGGCAGCTCTGTATAGATAAAAAAAGGATTCAAGTTGAACATGTATAGCAAGCATATTCGCCACTGCTGCACCCATCTCCTCACCCTTTCTGACTCTTTGAATTCTTTTTTAGAGACAGCGCCACAGCCTATTCAGCAGGGAGAAGGGTTCTGTAGTGACGCGAGATAGCAAGGCTGAGGCTCTGACTGGCATTGGAGGTGCTTGTGGGGATTGAGGCTACTTGGGAATGGCGTTTGTTAATATTTAATAAGAGCAGCTCCTCACTAGATCATATCTCTGCCTCAGTTTATACACACTGTCAGGCAGGGACGTGCACCCACATGCTGCCACATAATTATGGACTAGGTAGGAGGGGTTGCATGTGTGTGTGTGTGTGTGTGTGTGTGTGTGTGTGTGTGTGTGTGTGTGTGTGTGTGTGTGTGTGTGTGTTGTCAATGTATACATGTGGGCATGGATATATGTGTGTGGTGTCTACACGTTATGAATGATTTTATTTTTTTTCCCTTGCAGCTGTCCTTGCTGGTGATTAGGCTCTGTTTTAGAAAGTTGCGACATAGAGTAAGTGATTGTTTACTAATCGAAATGGGAAAAACTGACTCTTTTCTCTCAGGTTGTGTCTATGTGTGAGCGCATGCCAGCGATCATTTTCTCTAAATCATGGCTCCAATGAAATCGCAGAAAAAGATTATGGTTCGCAGCCCTTGAGAGTGTGTATTATGCGTGTCATTTATTTTTCCTCCCCATATCCTCTGAGTGGTCACAATGGCTTTTTTGTATCACTCTTGAACAACTCAAGGATATGAACATTTTCCTGGCACCTTCTATTGAGAAAGCACAGACAAAAATGGCTGGATTATTGAGAGCAGGCTGCACTTTGTGATGAGAAGTCAGTGTGATTGGCTGAGGGGCTGAAAACAATAATGGGAACAAGGGCTCTAAACAAGTGGGATTTAATGAAATGCTCCTTTCATGTCAATATATTCATCTATGTTCTTCATCTAGGTTACTCAGTTCAAGTACACAAAGAAGGCCAGAGAAATATTAACCCTTATTTCACTGTCACAGCAGTGTTTACCACAAAGAAGTGCCAGAAACAAAAACAGACACACCGAAGGGCAAAAATAGAAAACAAAGGAATGTTATCCATATCCCAATATCACAACCAAACACATTGCTGTCACAACTGCACCTCCTTCTTGGTAGAGCAGTTTAATTGAGATATCAGATAATGCTTTCCCCTTCTGTGAAGACCAGGTGGCTCCTGCTGTGGCCTAGTTGGACAGCACCTAAGGAAAAGGCCACAGGAGACTAGCATTTGGGTAGTTGTGTGTCTATGTGTATTTCTAAGTGCAGTTTTGTTAATGTATATCAGGGAATCACAGCAGGAAGCTTCCCACAATAAGGTTGTCTGCGCAAGCAGTGGGCCGCAACTGACGAAGAGGACCCTTGCTGTCACAGGGCCTAGCAGGAGGTTCACCATGCTTCCTGCCACCTCCATTCACACAAACACATACGTGGATGTACCCGAAGGCACATACATGAACACATATAAAGGCTGATACACAAAGAAACACACAAAGGTATTGCAGCATAGCATGATTCGTAAAATCCAGATTACAATGAAATAGTTCCCAAATACATATGTATATTAGTTTTGGAAGGACCAAATCAGGTTAAAGTTAACATCCTTTCAACCAAGGAACATTGCTCAATGAGTGCCATGATGATTTATACAGGTGTGTTCACAGGTACACTGGTGCACGCAGGCACTGCCACATTTGTACAAATAACTATAGAAAGAACTTAGTAGATGAGCAAAAAAGACAGAGTCAGGAATATGTGTTTAAAGAAAAACTGGTCTACACTGACTTCCCATAACCAAATCTCCATTGTTTAGCATTTCTAAATGCCATTTTATGAAAGGTCAGTAAAGCAGATGTAATTTTGGGAGCAAATTACACTTTCTCTGGTGCTATAATTGTTAAGTTGCAAATTCTTTTCAGACATCAAGTGGCCTCCTTACATTGGAAATATGATACACACATGATGCATCTGGGCTTAATGTTTTACATAACATTCGTATGCTGATTATGTCCAGGTCTTTATAGTTTTCTAAGACAATATCAATATAACCATCAACTTACAGAATCATACAAGTGTATGAACAAATATGCCAGCACTGATTTCAACAAATGATGACATATCAGAAGTGATTGTGAATACACAGTTTATGGACACTTCGAGTCTAGATAGAAATTAAGGTGTTAAGGCTGTCAGTGCATCATCCGTTCCAAGTCATTTAGTGCCAGTTCTTGTGTCAAGACAGGAGCTTAAAGTCAGTATATTTTTTGCTGCTTGAAAGATGTTTAGCAACCTTTTAAAATTGAATTTAGCTCAGGGAGACAAATAATGATTTAGGTTTGAGTAAAAAAAAAAAAAAAAAAGTTTTTTGTAAATCCTACTACTTTCATTATGCACTATTGGTGCACTTGCCTTGTCATCGGAAAAACATTTGCACAAATACAGAAAAGTCATCTTTACAACTTGCAATCACATGATCAGAGACTACCAGTCAGTTTGACAGTGTGGCAAGAGAGATGTAAATCACCAGTCAGATGGTCGGATTTACACTGCAGAGAGACAGAATGGAAAAAAGAAAGATGAGGGACAGAGGATGAGAATGTGAGAGATGCTGTGCTGGAGAGAAATTAAATCAGTGGCTAAATTATTGCTCGATTGCTCATTCCCCAAAGATTTGGGCATCATTTGCTAGAAAGTGTCTAATAATTGGTTTTCGGCCATGTCAGACACATGCAATTCCCCTACTAATGGCTCTGTTAGGAAGAACTGGGCCTCCTGGGTCAGAGAAGGACAGAAAATAGCCAGACGGCAAAAAGCGCCCTACACCTTGTCCTTTTTCTCTCTCGGTTAAACGAAGGAACAAAAAAAGAGCGAAACAAGAAAAAAAAAAGAGAGATATGGCAAGAAGAGAATGTGTGTGAGAGCGAAGAGGAAATGAAGTGGCAATAAGTGCAGCCAAAGGGGAAATGCTTTTCACCGTGAGTTTAATACATCAGACTGGGGATTTGGCAGCCCGCCACACAGCAATTGTTTACCTTTTTGCTCACTGGCTGCATCTGTTCTGTTTTGTAAACGGCACTAAACTATTCGCCCGTAAAAAACACCGGAATCAATAACAACTGCTAAGGGAATTCCCTTATCGCCCCTCCCTCCCTTCCCCATGTTTCCATCCCTTACTACCACCTCTTTTCCTTTTCCTAGATCTCCTCCTCTCTCTCTTCTCTCACAGTTCCCTGCCAGTCAAGACCACTGTGCATGTGTGTGTGTGTTTGTGTGTGTGCCTGTGAGAAAGAGTACTGTAGAGCTAATGGAACCCATAGGGACAAGACTGATGGCTCCTCGAAAATACCTGCTCTGTTGATTTACTTATTTTCTGACTATTTTGTCTTTATTTTAAAAGCAACAAACCAAATCTTTCGATTATTAACTTTCAAAATGTGATAATATCAAATTTTATTTTTGTCTTTTTTTTTTTTTTTAAAAAGCAAAGAAATAGATAAAGAAAAAAATAAATCAAATTCTGTTGATTCACATATGGTTTTTGCCTTTGGGCTTTTGACGGCATACCTCCTGCGTTTATAATGATCACAGCAATATGGCCTTCCATTTATCTTCCTGTTTATAAGAACATCTTCACGCCATAATGTCATATGGAGG
Organism: Telmatherina bonti; assembly: GCF_933228915.1. Lineage (NCBI taxonomy): Eukaryota > Metazoa > Chordata > Actinopteri > Atheriniformes > Telmatherinidae > Telmatherina > Telmatherina bonti. Next base: position 22,973,456 of record NC_136611.1, on the reverse strand, counting down.
AGCTCTTATATAAACATATCATTTTTGTCCTGCTCTTAGCTCCAGCTCCTCCCTTATTGATTCTCGTTACATTGACCTTTTGCTGAACTCTCCTGGCTGCTAGTGCCCCCTCCTCATTCTGCTCTATGAGACATGCTATGTACTATGCTATATGACACACCTGGGTGCTTTTAAGCACACCCTCTCCATCAAGTGGCTATGGGAGCCTCCATTTGGCCTCACCGTTGTGACAAAGGTATAATGAGGTTTAGATGGCTGTGTACGAGACTGCTATGGCTAGAGGCCTATTTAGCTAGGGAGACAACTATAAATACATATATACTTTACAATGGAGCACAATGAAAGCCTTTGCACCGTATCGGTAAACATCAAGGTCATGTGCCACTGTTTAGAGTGTGACCTAATGATCAAGTGAATCTGTCAGAGGTCACAGATTGATGGAATGAGCAGAATGAATGGTGAGATAGCAGAGAGACTTAAAAAAGTGATGATTAGTGGTTGCTTGCACAGATGAACATCCCAGAGAAGGTGAGAGATGGGGTCAAAGTGGTTTTTGTGATTGGCTTTTAGAGAATGCAGTTCCTGGCTCTCATATATACCTCCCTTTGTCAGATTGATTAGAAGCTCTTTAGTAACTACAGATATAGATCTGATTGGGAGTGTTGGTGTCAGTCAGGTTACACCTGCACTCATGCAGCATGTGGTGGGCTCTCTAGCAAAGGCTCCCACTGGACCCTATTATGGAGAAGCTGCTAAGCTGGAGACCCATGCAGCTTAATTACACACAAACATAAATACAAGCACACACATTTCAACAGACCCCAAATAATTACACAGCTATACACTTGCAATGTAGTTCCATGCACACAAACTTGCCCATAAATACATTTATTCACTTGTTGCAGAATTGCAGACAGAAAGTGTCTTGAGGTTAGAGTATATTCCATGGTGACCACACACTCCGGATGCAATGTTGACAATTATCTTGCAAGACTGACATGTGCAAATGTGTGTAGAAGTGTAGTCTACAAATCAAGTTCTTCATAATGACCTGCATTACATGCACATCAACATGTGTACACACACCCCAAACACAAAAACCCCACTGACTCACACTCATTAATACTCATATAAACATACACAAGTGTCTATACACAACCCACCGAATCAGCCTCATGCATGATTAAACCAGACGTCCTTGGGGACGGTGTTGTTGTCATATTGTCAGATTTTGTTTAACAATATAGCAAAATTACATTAGGATCCAGGGGCAATAATGTTACAGTTATTGGAAAAGGACTCCCCCCCCCCCCCCCCCCCAACCCTTCTTTCCATCTCAGTGCTCAATCATCTTGGTCTTTTCACAGTCTAGGCTAATACTGAGCTCATCCATTCCCAGATGCCTTTGCAGTTGAGGAGCTCATTTAAGCGGACCCTCAAAAGTATTTGTGCATGTGTCTCAGCGCACAGCAATGCATCTCCCATCCTCCTATTCTCCAGCTTAATGCGGAACATCCCCTGGGTGATGGCTTTGGCAGCCTACAAAATGGGAAATCCATATTTGCTGAGGGGGTCATCAGCGGGTTAGGGGTAGAAAAGTTTGTGTTGAGAAGGAAGGCTGTGCATGTTCGACTTCTTATGGAACAAAGTTTTGCATATTTTTTTCTCTGTTTACACTGTGTATTGGGAAAAGATGAATGGGTCAATATTCACTAACGGTGTACTGCGCTGCAAGACTTCTTGAGGAGTGTGTTGTTGATCAGTTGCAGTAGACAGGGAGGGTGCGTGCAAAACCTCTTGTCATAAAATTGTTGATTCCTTTTTCTAAACTGCAAACTCCATTGCATCTCTCCGTCAGTCAAACATCCACAATGATATGCATAAAGTGTTGATGTCTTCACTTCTTTCCCTCCTTCACAGCACCAATGGAGCTTCCTGTGAAAAGTAGGAGCTTCAGTTTGACCTCCCACCAGTTGAGGGCACTAAACCAGCTGGCGTGCACCCTGCTGAGGTTTGAAAGTGAAATTAGGGAGCTTGTCACCAACATGACCTTCATTAACTGTATGGAAGATGCTCCAATTATTAAAGGTAAAGTATTATTCCTCCAACATTCACACATTTACCTACAGTATCTACTTTTAAATACTCTGACATTAGATTTTTCATTTCTGTGTGTGTGTGTAAGTGTGTGTGTCTGTTTAGTGTTCATTTAGTTCAAAAAGAAAAAAAAAAGACACATCTGTAATAAACAGGCTAAAAATATTATTAATGTAATTTTTATCAAGATTTTCTGTGGAGTACTGTATTTAGAAACTTCTGCCATTCCTTTAGGCATAATTAGCCCCACCCACCCACACACATACACACAAAGGAATACTCTAGCATAAAGTCTGAGCTGTGGCTGAAACTATGTGTTTTATTAGTTCAGATTTATTATTAGTCTTTAGTGTCCTTTTCCTCTTTCCACTTTGAACTTCCGCTACAGAGATGTTAAATGAAAGCTTTTGGCGCATGGAGTAATTTCCATAAAGGTTACATTTACAAAAACAAGACTTGCAGAAAGGCTCAATTTACAGAGAGGTAAACAGCCTTTAAAGGGCAGTTATCCAAATCATTAATTCCAAGCAATCAAACGGCTTAATTACCAGAAATTCATCAGATGGGCTTAAAGGTCAAAAAGTGATGTGCTTGCTGCTTCCTCCTTCTTCCATTGCATGCGGTCTTGTTCGACTAAATTAACTCGCCTGGGGTCTTACTCTTCGTTTTCTGATTAGGAAACTATGGCCTTGATGTTCGTGGGTTTTTAATTGAAACCCCGTTCAACATCCTGTACGCCTGTAGTCACGGCACCCCCGCCCTGCACTCCACCGTCTCTGCACACACCCACCCAATCTCCCCTTACGGAATTACCCCATATATTGTTTCTACTATCTGGGTTCAAATCAGATATAAACCCCAAATTTAGACATTTAGAGGCATTTCCATCAGCAATGTTTTTTCCGACTCCCTCTGAGGCATGTGCAGTCATTCTCCGGTCAGTGTGTCTCATGCAGGCAACTCCCTCAGGAGCTGAAAAAAGAAATCAGTGAAATTGTACCAAAATTTGCAGTATCTGGAATTATCACTAGGGGCTTTCTTTACAGGCTTGTTAAATCCTTTAGCATGAATTCTTATTCTTAGTAAAATTCCCAACATCAAAGAATCAAAATGGTAATCTCCAAAAAAAAAAAAAACAAAAAAAAAAAACATTGTGACATTATATTATAGTGCTTGCTTTCATTTATAAACTCTATGCTATTAAATTGGCTTGTAGGGAAGAAAGAAATTCATGGAGATATGCATAATCATATCTTAAAGTTCATCATATGGACATATTTACAACGATAAATATCACGAAATCACTTTAGAATCAAGGTTTCCCTTCAGTTTTATTATAATGTTGGTGCTTTTTATTATTTTTCATTGTCTGGTTTCAAAGCTCAACAAAGAAGTTAGTCATTTTTCAACATTTCAGTATTTTCAACATATGACTGAAATGATTCTTGTTACACATTTGTACTTCCTTCTTAGGTATCTTGAAAAAGAGTAGAGAGGAGTCAAATATGACAACAGATGGCAGGAAACAAACCGCAGACAAACTTCACACTCCCGAGGTGAGATTTTTGGAAGTGTTTGTCACATGAAAGTTTGTCCTCTGCCACATCTATTCAGGTTTATACATACTTAAATCATACAGGATTTTCTGATTGCAAAGCAGCAAGGTCATTTCTTGCTTTAAAGTGGAACAGGTAAAGCATTCCCCTTCTGCATTCAGATTTTAATAGGCTATTTGCTATTTATTCTGCTTTACAGGCACAGACTCTGGAATTTAACTGGAGGTCAGCGTTTAGTGGACTGGCCCCTCACATGGAGCATTGTGTCAAAGTGGTACTGGATAACGTCTGTGCTAAGAATCTACAGCAAGAAGAGGCCTTGCATTCTGCTGGACACATCTCCGTCCCCCTCATCCCCGTCACTGCACAATCTATCACCACTGCACGTCTTAAAGAAGACTGCTTCTATGGCTACTCGGAGAAAAACATTCCCAAAATGATAGCCAAGGTATTTTTGGATCAAATGTTGAATTTACCATTATTATATAGTGTTACTGAAAAAGTTAAACATGAAGTGGATTTTAAATTCTAATAAGTTGTAGAAAAACGTTGTGTTTTCTTTTTTTTTTCTTTTTCTGTGTGGATGATGTTCTGTGTTGTAAAAAAAAAAAAAAAAAAGAAACATATATTAGGTCATTTCTAGCACTTAAGATTCTAGATGCTACACAAATTTCCACTTTATAATTAATCTGTAAAACAAAGCTCAGTATGTACACAACAGTACAACAGACACAGGTCTAGTCTACAATTTTATTGAGTGTACAGAAACCAGTGGATAAGACTTCAGCTTGTCAGTCCTCCTGTCCACGAGCTTGTTTTCCGATACACAGTGGAGTCATCCTTCTTTATTACTACCCAACTGAACAGTATAGGCTTACACACAACACCCAGACCCAGGGAGATTAATGCTTTCCGTTGCCTCAGTGGAAAGCTCCTGCGATAATAGAAAGCCCAACTGATTTGGGTCTGAGACAGGTGACACCCTGTATTAAAAAAGGGCCTTGGGAAGAGTCATCAGTATTACTTATGGGGAAGACTCCAGGGACAAAAGAGAGACTGGAAGAAACCAAGAGCAACTGTGGGTGATATTATGGGGGTTAGATGATGTGGAGAGAAAGTGTGCTGAATGGGGGAAATGGAGGATATAGAGTGTACTAATGATAGAGGGATGCATCAGAAAGCTAAAGTGGCTAGGGCAGCAAGCAGGATAAAGAAGGGATAGCTTAAACAAAAAGGGCTAGAAGACAGGGCCTGGGAAATGCCTGAGCGAGGTGAAGTCGACGCTAGAGATTGACTTTTTTTGAGAAAGAACGCCTGCCTCTGATGTGAAACCAGGCTTAGGGTCTAACTCTACAAAGGATCTGCAGTTTTGTAGGCTGGCCAGTCACATACTAACTCACACTATTTCTCTAGCCCATCTTTAGTTTCTTTCAGGTTTTAATTTTGTTAAAACAACTTTTCAGGCTGCTCCACCTAAACTTTCTGAGTTACTTTTACTCATTCTTTTCCTTAGCACTTCTGCTACCCTCACTCTCCTCCATATTGCACACTGTACAGCCTCGCCATCACTGCCTCGCCTCCCCTCTTTCATCGTCCATACACTCTCTCTCTTCCTGTAGCCCTTTCATGCTGACTGTATTTGTGGCTCTCATTGCTAACTAGTGTTAGAATTTGTCTGTGCTCAGGACCTGTACAACATATTTATGTGTAGGTCAACGCTTCAAAGATGAGAGCCTTTCAGCCCAAAGGTTATACTTGCATGCATTTGCATTTAATAACACTGTGCCAGAGAGGGAGAGTCAAGGTGAGATTGTGATGAAATATTATGTATCTACCTGAATATCAGTATACCTGTGTATATTTATATAGATATTTATATACATTTATGTATTTTGACCCTGTCCTTTTTAGCTGTGTAGGCTACCATAGAAATCAGAGAAGAAAAAAAGGAAAAGAAAGAATAAGAAGACAGCTGAAAGGCATTATGTTGGATCAATATTTCACAATTTTATATTCATATGTTCATGCCTCAGTCCTGTTTTTTTTTTTTTGGTTTTTTTAAAAATATGAATCCACTTAACTATCAATATTGGCATGGATATCCAGGCTACAATACAAGTTTTCATCCATCAGAGTCTGTAGTGCACTTTTTACTGGCAGAGAAATGAATAACAAATAGCCTCTATTCAACAACTGGAATTTGCACTCCTGTTAGAACTGAGATTGAACTCGCTTTGTTTCTTTAGACCCTTCTCACCTCGATGATGATAGATCTCTGTTATAATAGCAAAAGTAACTTGTTCCATGCTCAGCATTCACTGAAGTGCTCATCAGTGTGTTCTCCACTTATCTGGATTCTTTACATTCCACACATCCAAACAGGCTTCCTCAGCGCTTAAAGCGAGAAAAAAAAAACCCTTCATTGAGTCGCTTTTACTTTGCTAAAATAGTCCTGATGGGATTCTAGGCTTTGATCGAAGCTAGTTAACGTTTCAGTCTGACTTCAGCAAGGATGCATTAGTGTGTTTGTTGTTCTGTAGATGTGTGTGCATCATATGCTTCTGCAGCGCCTCTTCATATGCCTGGCAGTGTTGTCTGCATCTGCTTTCTTTCATTCTAAGTATCCAGTGACAACATGCAATCAGAAATTGACCTAATTGTCCAAATGGCCAGTGGGGTAAGGCCACACTGAAAGCTGTTATGGAGAGAATAGTATGAAGAGATTGTGGATTTGGGAATTGTGTACACACACTGTAATGTGACAGTATGTCGAACTGGCTGGTCATCTCTACTATAAGTCAAATAAAAGTGTGACTGTAGAGTTAAGTAATACACACTGTGACTGATTGATTAAACTGGCGTAGACTTTTCTAAACAACATTACCTTCCCTGAGTGTGACCTGTCTCAATAGCTCCAGGCAATATGCTTTTTAAGGATCCAGATGACTCATAACTCATGTTATATATCCACATATATACCTTCATAAATTTGGATTTGCACTCGCATACATGTGACTCCTTGGCACTTGCCTCATCATGTTTCATTCTCACTGCATTGTCAAGAAGTACATGATGTAGAGGAAACAGTTGTATTGTGCATTATGCTTTTTAAAGTGTTGGCAGCCTATAAATTCAGTACATTCACCATATGCGTTTATGTACTCATTTATTCTAATACAGACTCACATCAAGACACATGCAGAAAAATCTTCATTTTTCCCACCAGCTTCCAGTGCATTGAAACTGCAGCAAGTCTTCTGCCATTTATCTGAAACAGTTTTAGGAGAATGAGAATGGCATAGTAATATTGTATTTACCCAACTGTGCAGCATGGCACAATATACGGTCCGAAAATGTTTTTATTCTTTTTTTCCCCATTCATGTTAATTAAAAAACCACACTGCACTTTTGCACAAGCACACTCTTTGCTATTTTAAGCCACCTTGATCAGTCAGCCTACTTGGCCCTGGAGAGGAAAAGGTGTGGAGATCCTTGTCCCAACAGGGCTGTCTCCACGACAAATGTGAATAAGTCTCGTTTATTGCTCTGGCAGTTTATAGAATAATCGGTGGGCCTTTTATAGTGCTTCTACATCCCTTTCTCCCTTTCAACTTAGCCTGACCTTTTTCTTTCCTCTCAGAGTGTTTGAGCCATTTCTTCTTGTATGGTCTTACATTTATCCTCTAGTGTGGCTAATATGATGCTTACCTTTTTTTTTTTTCTACACCGACACTGACATGCTGGTGTACCCTCAAAGTTTTTGCCAAGAGCAGACATCTGTATTCTGCATCTGCAATGATCTGTGTTTGCTTTTAACTTGTAATGGCTTGCTAATGTTTGAAAAAAACAAATGCTTGTGTAAAACTCAGCCAGGAGCAAATCCCTTTCATTCCAATGACTCCCAGCAAATGTTCCATTATTTACATTTATTGAGGTCTCTTCCTGATGTTTTTTCCTCTTGACTGACAGATTCTCCTTCTGGTATTAGTATAATCTTTTCCTTCCCTTTCTCCTCAGTTCTGCGGAGCGATTCTGACTGAAATCGATGCCTTACTACCCCTGGCAGCAGCCTGCAGGGACACTTCTCTCCTGGGGGTACGATCCAGCTTTGTGGAAGCATGTGGCAGAGCAGCATTTGCCATGCTGGGGCGTTTGCAGGATAGGGCCCTGGAGGTACCATCCTCTGCACCGCTGAAAAATCTGCCTGCTCTCTTGGCAACATGCATTTATGTGCACCAGCGTCTGGAGCATTACAGCGCCAGGCTAAAGGATTCAAATGCTACCACAGCTAAAATGTAAGGAGGTGTTGGGAATTGAATATGAATGCATATTGGGTGCTATGTGTTTAGGTGTTTCACTGTTAGTCAGTATTGCATCAGTCTACAACAGATCCGTCCTTGTGACCAACAAAGATGTGCAAACTCCCAGATGATGACTGTAGATGTCATTAAACCATAACAACTTGATACAACACATGCTTGTCAGCACCTTTCAACCATGAAGCAATGTGTGCTTTGAATTGATGTCTTTGGAATAACCCAGCGAATACATTCTTGCAATAATATAACAGGAAAAAAGTTACAGCAAAGTCAATAAATTACAGTATGAACATTATTAAAACCATCGTTCCTCATTCTCTTGTCTTTAATATCAGTCAGTGATTCCAAAATTGCTGACAATTTAAGAACTTTAATCTCATCTTTTGTATCTGATTTACTGACAACAGTTATAAGATGAATAGTTTTTAAGTCGTGGATCAAAGACAATTCTTCATATACTGTTCTAAAACAGAAGATGAGATGGTTAAGCTTTAATTAAACTGCAGATTTGTGATAATGGGAGGAATTCACAATCTCTAAAAAAGACTGACAGGTGATAATGACAGTCATATTGGCTCTAAAGCTGGTGACTTTAATGCCCCTTAATACCCCCTTAACCTCTTCTGTCTGTAGACCCCCTCTAAAGGCATCCCTGGTGCCCTGTCGGCCCACCTTTGGCCCCATGTGCTCCTCCACCTGTGCTTGCACTGCATCCCCTTCGGTCATATACACTTTCCTCTCTACACCATTTAGTCCCCTTGGTTTAAGCTTCCTGCACCTCTATCAAGCTCTTCTCTTTTTCTGAAAACCAAGAGAGGACCATTTCCAGAATAAAAAATGTCACATTGAACTTTTAGAATAACTTATCTGTTCTTTCAGCTAATCATTTCACCTCATGTTTGTTTGATAGCTCCCTGCATGTACAGTTTTTAATCATGCATCTGCATCACAGGATTGTGCCCCGTTGAACTCTTGACCTCAGAAAGCTCGTTCATTTTATTTAATGTGCCTAGTGCATTATAGATCATGTATTTTAATTCATTACCCTTAAAGATGTGTACCATTCATCTTTGCCTAGACCTCTGCCTCTGCTGCCTATCCAGAAGTACCAAGAGACAGTGGAGGCCTTGAGAGAACAGCTTACCAGCTACTGCACCCAGGTTTGCTTAACCTGTATTCTTCAGGACGCAGAGAGCCATGACTGGGCTGACCCAAAACCATTCTATGAGGTAAAATATTCTTACATTTGCTATAAATACATTTTTGTTTGTTTGTTTTTTTTGTTTTTTTTTTAGCTCAACACACATCCACACCCACAGCAATTTTCCAATACCTTTGCAACACTACGCTAAACTGTAAAATACATAGAAATTGCTCTTAATAAACCTCTCTGGGTTTGGTTTAATGAAATATTTGTTGAAACCTTTTTTTTTTTCTTGTCATTTGTTTATTCCTAAAACACTGCATGTAAAACTGCTGCAGTACTATCTAGTGTTGATTAAACTCACAACAGTGAGAAGAAATTCTGACGTCTTACACAGCTTGTTCCATAGAATTTGAAAACTACAATTATACTCTAGAGCATGCTTTCTTCTCCTTTTCATTCCCACAACACACTTTTACCTCTTACTCTCGCTTTTCTATCTGAGAGTTGTACTCTGAGCTTCCTGAGAACATCTGTGGCTTCCATGCTGCCCTGGGGCTCCAGGGATTCAGCTGTCTGAAGTCTGCAGTCTACACTGGGACTGTCTGGAAACGGCAAAGGGCCCCTAGAACTCCCCTGCCTTCATGCCCTTAAACCAGTCTAAACCTCTCTTCTTCTTGCTTGATCCTGCTTTTGCTATCCCCCTCCCCTTCTTTGTTCCTCACTCCTTCCATGGGTCAGTAGTGTCAGACAGACCTGCTGTGTGCAGGTGTGCTCTTTGTTTCACCATCTTGGTGCAGATTTGTACAAATGAATCTTGCAGCAGCATCTCTGGTTGTGCATTTCATTTGGTGTGTGTATGCACGTATGTTTCCAGATATTTTATGTCTGTTATACTGCATATGTGTTGATGTACGCATCATGTTTCCATCTCCTGGATCTCCAGCTTGTGTCTTGGCTTTTTGACAGCTTAATGTAGCTGCACAGAGACTGCTCTCCAGACTGATTTTCTTTTTCTTTTTTAAATTTATATTGGCACATGAATTGTTGTGTGCAGAAATAAAGTAATATGTTACAGTAAAATGATAATATATAAGATGTATTTACGTCATCAAAGGCAGTTTCCATCTGACCCTGGTCAGCAACTTTGCCTTCAAGGCCTTTGGAGCCCAATACTGGATTTCATCTAAATGAGATAAAATAAATAAATAAAATGAAATAAACTAAAGGCACTCTGAGTTTCCAGGTTTATTCCATCCTTGACTCCGCTGCCAAGATTCAGTCTCCCCGCTTGCCAAGCCATCATCTTTAAGTTTGAAATAGAATTTTGTCCATAGCTGTCCTGGCTGGTTGGATGAAGTTTAACTTGCATGAGACTAAAAACAATTTTAGTTGGAGTTGCTTTTAGTTAAGACAAAGTGTCTCTGTCTGTGTAGCTTGACTGGGACCAACATCAGTATATTGTGGTGTAATGCTGGACATAGAGCCTAGTCACATCCATCATCAATGACCAATAGCTGACTGTTCGGCATGAAGTAAGACATAAAGCAGGCATGATTAAGTGGGGACAAAATCTAATGAACATGATGAGCTGAGGATGTTAAGGAGATTAAAGAGTTTGACTCAATACCCTGACACACCCTCAATGGTAGAAAGGTTCTCTGGAGGTTTAGATGCAGTATGATGCATTTGAGGTAGCAGTAAAAGATTGATTTGTTTCCTTCCTAAATCTACAACAAAGCTGCAGGATGACAAACTAATAATCTCCTTCCATCCATCTTACATCTGTCTTTATCTTTTATTACTTTTACTTTTCTGTCTGTGCATCCTTGCACTCTAAAAAGCTGTTGATTTGTCCTCCTGTTTTTGCACCTCTCTCTATGTGTGAGCATTTGTGTGCAAGTGTGTGCCTGCCACGATGTGATCTTCAGTTCATGACTTTGAAACATCCCAAAATCCCAGTGGGAGAAGAAACCCAGGTGCAGAGTGCAGGTGGCATCACCACTAAAACATCCTGGTGTTGACAGATCTGTCTGAAGCTCTCTTTTTTTTCCCCCTCTCACTTTTCTCTTACCTACTTTTTCACTTCCTCTGTGTTTTTGCTTCACTGTCAATGTCCACATCAAAACATATTTTCATCTGTGACTCGATCCTGTCCACTACTTTCTTCAACAGGGCGAGCGATGTTCCTTCTCACTGCAGATGTGGTTCTACTTCCTGTGTGGGCTTCGCAGCGACCTGTGGGCAGTTCTTCCGAGCGAGCTGGCCAAAGATATCCTTGGACAGGTGTTGGCAGAAACTTTACAGCTGCTGGTGCAAAGATATGCCAGGGCCCGGGCTTCATACAAGAGACACCTGCAGATCAGGTATTCCTCAGGGATTTGCAGTAACCTTTTATGAATAGAAATATTATACTATGGCAAGCACAGAAAAGGGTCTCAATCAGTGCTTTTGTCTGTTGTTGTTTAATCTTTTCCATACCCTTTAAGTTCCAGTACGTAACATATAAGGGAGATCCACACACTGGAACTTTAAGCTTCACATTGCAGAGGGGATTCTGTTGGCCATTTCTCCAACACAAGTTGCTAAATTTCACAGTGCCTGCTGGAAATCTTCATGTGATGACGTACAGTTATGAAAAAGATTAATGCCTTTACATATCCGTACATTATAAAAACTCATCTGGCACTCACAGGGTAGGAAATCTTGTCAAATACCTGTATAACCTTAGATGAACATCATTCAGATGGCATATCATAAAAAAATTAACAAAAACTAAGCCAAAATGTAAAAACAGTAAAATTCAATAATATACTATAAAAAATATAACCAGAAATACATATACTGAACATTATATCTTATACTGTGTACTTTTTACTCCACAATCTGCTTGCCTAGTTGTCTATACAGAGATAATGTGATAATACTTGAGTCTTTTGCAATAAAGTAAATATTCTTGACAGAACTGGTCCTCTAGGGTTGAAAGTGGAGGTCTGACCGCAACCCCTGCCACTCTGTGAGCTTTCTGTGTTTCCCCCTTATTTTTAAATTGTATGTTAAAATATTTGGGTTTAACCCGGACATACAGTTAAAGTAAGTCACAATGACAAAGACAAAGTGAAGTTCTCATGTGTCATACAGCAGGATTTCAGTAAAAAAAAAAAAGCTGGTTTATGTTACTCAGAGATATCTGTGTTTCTTACGGGACAGTTGTAAAATATGAGGTATGGCCAAACAGATGTCTTTTTAAACATTTCCAGATCTCCGGTTTATAACACTCACATGGGTAGTCTTATGCTACATCAGGTCCCTTATATCAGTCCATTGCTGTGTGTCTCTGGTAACAGTTGAGGTCATAGTGATCCAAGGATGAGGAGATGACAGCATCCGTTGATCAAATGAGAGAAAAGGTTTATGGGTGTTAAATTGAAAGCAATGAGTAGGTGTAATGTCACAATTATGACTTTTATAGTGTCATTGTTACATAGTTACATAGTTATATTCTCAACTTTCCCAGAATAGAATTACAACAACATTGTAAAATGCAGAGGTGGCTACATATTAACTAAATTATAGATAATCTACAAAGGAACTTGGAAAACTGATGTTTTTTGTTTTCATCCTCCCAATTACCTTTCTTTTCCTCTCAACTTGCATTTAAGATGTGACATCACAGCAGTGTTGCTGTATGTGGAGCACTTCATGTGGAGTTTGTGTGAGAGCCCTGAGGCCTTGGTCCTGATCGACCCTTCTTCAGAAATGACCATAATCTTTGGTGGTTCCAGCTGGCCATACCAAATCCACAGCCTATGTGACCAACTCCTGACAGTCCTCATCATTGTCACAGCACCCTTATCTTTGCTATATAGGTTGGTACAGAATGCACAAAAAGGTTTTGTTTTACATTTTGAAGAGGTGTAAATTAGGACCAAGACATGTCAGACATATAGTCCAACAGCTGTCAGATGAGATTGACAGCAAAAAGGTGGGCTACCTGAATCAATGAGCCACCAGAGAGCTCCAAATTCATTAATAAATAAATAAATGAAAGAAAGTTAGCTGTGATTATTGAAGGATGTATTTGTTTTAATGTAATTTGTGGCTGTGTCCCATTTTAATTCCTGCAGGACATTTATGATTAATAGTTCAAAAGAGTCTGCATCGCAACCCAAGTGCCCTGTTGTACGCTGGCTAAATGCTATCCACCCTGACTTCTTCACAGAGCAGGCCATACGGTATGTAAAATACACCCATCGTACCATCTGCCATCCATCACACAGTAGACACACAAACACATACACACAGTGTGATTCTACACCAGGTCCTCCCTGTCCATAAGAGTTTGGCACATTTATTAACTGTTCACAGACAAACAATCACCGAACAAACACCGAATGGCCATTTGCATCAGGGAGAGCCAAGGCCCACGTTACAAACAAAACTACAAAGTAAAAGGACAACTTACATAACCACCAAACAAAAAAGTACAAACCTACATCTAACCTTCCCTACAGTAAATTGAGCAAGAGAAAAGGTCCCTGTTTGACAGAACAAAATTGCAGCTCTCCCCTACAAAGCCAATCTGAAAAAAAACAAAACAAAACTAAGGATCATCTCAAACAACACTAACAACTAGATAACCATTAATGAAACTAGGCTTACACAGAACACAGAGATGGTGTGAACAGGATGTGGCCAAAAGTCCCAGACGTGCAGATCCTGAGGTCCTTTATAGGCCACTCCCAGACCTGATGGTGGAGGCTACCACACATCAACACAAGAAGGAACACCTGGGAAGGTATTAGGGCTCTGGCAGACCATATTACAGCTGCAGTGGTAATCACACACAGATGGAAGGTGAGAAAGGAGAAAAAAGGAAACCTCCACTGCTTCTGACACAAAGTCAAAGTTGATGTGTGTACAAAGCTATGTGTGTACATTTATGTCCAGTGACTGTTGTGACCTTCACTGTGCAGTCAGTCACACTTGCCTCACCCTTATCCTCATTCTACTCCCTTTCTCATATCTCTCAGAGCCAACGTGATGTCATTGCATGCTGATGAAGCACAAATCAAAGTAACCCACACTTTTCCTCTAAGTATTGGAAAGCTGATATTAGTTTATTTTTATGGCCTCTTTATTTCTTCGCTCCCACCTCCTGCCTTCACGCGAGAATGCCAAATGGTGCATAGCCAGTTGCCCAAGTCCTCCTCCAGAACCTAATTGCTGTGGCCAAATACACCAGTTGTTAATCTTACTATATGAAACAATATCTGAATCACACAAGATTAAATAAGAAAATAAAAATGTTTCAGAGCATTGAAAAAAAAGCACAGGACTTTATGCTATAAATGTATCTATTTGCACACAGGCATGCTGTGTTTTTTTCCCCTCTCTCTTTGTACTTGCATTTGTGTATGTGCGTGTATATTTGTGTGTCTTGGTTTTGTAAGCTGACCCTACACTGTAGCTGGGTAGATTTATCAGAGCAGTTAAAAGATGATTTCTTCTGGATTTGCCATCCCAGTGACATCATAAATTGTGCTGTCAGACAGAGACACAGTTTTCCTCAGTCAAGCAGCAGGGTATACCTTGCGCTAGCTTTTTGGCTCAAATCAAATGGTTAATTTCTGTGCACACACACACACCCCCAGTGCAGCCTTGGTCTTATGACAAACCCCGTCCACTCATTCCATTAGATTTTATTGAGATGTATAATGTAACGTGCAAGCACATATGTCAGCATGCACTCTTACTCGCACACATGCAAAAGCACAAGAAAAGGCTCTGAGGAGCACACACACACGTGCACACACACACACTCATACATTGACACACACACCAAAGACACGGCTCATTACCCACAGCTGGCTGCAGCCTCTTGGTTATACAAAAGATGTAGGAGGGGGGTATTGCTGTATATTTATGTATTTGGCTGTCTCCCAAATGTTAATTTGCTTTTAGCTGGCCAAGATTAGAGCTAATTCCTTCCTGGTGCACACTAGAAGTGAGTGAGAGTGAGGGCATTTTTGAGCCTAAGCTTATAACTGAAGTGAGTGACACTGAAGGAAGTTATCATTTGCAGCTATTCCCCTGCTGCTCCCTCACAGACTGTCATCCAAGACTTCTGTCTATGTCTTTGACTTTTGAATCTTTTTTCCGTCTTTGTTGTCTCTTGCTAAATGGTCTTGTATTTGTATACTCACCTGACACTGCAGAACTGTCAACATTGTTTTCTTTCTTTTTTTTTTTCATCGTCTCTCTTAGCGACGGCCTTATGGGCCAGCCAGCCTTGGCATGTCAGCTGAGGCTACTGACCTCTGACCCAGGATGCAGTCCCAAGTTGCTGCTGCGAACGCTTCTACAAGGAGACTGTCACCTGCCCAGAATGCTCCTGGAAAATTCTTGTGAGTCTTTTATTTTAGTTTGGATAGACTGCTGTCTTTGTAGGTGTGGGTCGCAATTGTTCTCACAAAGATATGAAATATGGACATCTTTCAGAGGATC
The DNA here is from genome assembly GCF_933228915.1 of Telmatherina bonti. Classification (NCBI taxonomy): domain Eukaryota; kingdom Metazoa; phylum Chordata; class Actinopteri; order Atheriniformes; family Telmatherinidae; genus Telmatherina; species Telmatherina bonti. The sequence continues at coordinate 22,957,833 of NC_136611.1, read as the reverse complement.
ATTTAAATCACTTTGAGTTTCTTTTTTCTTTTTCCCCCCCCTTTTTTGTATTTTTGTATGTCTTTGATCTTGTAGTAGAAATATATGAGAGATTATTTTTGCAGGAGATGCACAATATTGGATTTCTGGCCAGTATCTAAATTTGCTGATATTTACAACTCATTTGGCCAATAACTGAAATGATACCAATCTCTCCTCCATACACACTGAAAATAATGTAATATTTAATATTACGTGAGCAAAAGAGAAAAAAATATTTCAACTTGCATTATGCATAACATCTTAAATTTATTGTCAACAATTTGATTTTTTTATTTTTATTTTGTTGATTTGTTGTATTAACCATCGCTCAAATTGCCGATAAACATTTAATTTTTAAGCCAGTATTGGTCGATACCAAAATTGTGCCAATTATATGGGGCATCTGTGTCTTAATTAATGGTGCTCAAGGTTCCTGAACAAGTTACATAGACTTTGATTAGCTCTATTCATTTCATGAAGTTATCATCAGCATCTTTGCTATCATCATTTTCACCTTGGTCATCATCATCACTAAATCAATAGAGCATAGTAATAAACACTCAACAGGCCCGGGCAGAGCACATGCTCTGACCTTTAAAGATTTTCTATTCCTTTCTTTCTTCTCCACACGGCAACAGTCTAACCTTTAAAGACTGTTGTGCACTTGCACATTAATTCACATTATAGCGACCTCATTAATAACAACTCTCGCTGTCTTGTTCTCTTGCTTGGTGTGAGTCTGACTCAGAGGTTCGGTGATGCTTCTCACTGCACAGTGCTGTAAATCAGCATAAGAAGCGCTGACTCTCGCGTGTTATCGCGGTGACAGGGTAATTAACCAGGATGCAGACAGACAGAGGGAACAGCTTGACTGAATGCCTTCACTGCCACTGCACTTCTCCGTATGTGTGTGGTGTCTCTGTTCTTTGTTGATAAAAATTTTGCACTCAACTTACCAACAGATAACTGTTAAACTCTTTCACTTGATGTCACACCTGATTCAGCTTATTTTACTTTATTCTAAAATTAGCTGTTGTTAAAACTTTAGATTTAAAAACTTTTTCTTTTGTTTTTTTTAATGCGCTGTGTCTCTAACTCACTAGTTTTCCAGGTACCCAGCCAACTAAATAACCTTTGCATTTTTTTTAAATATGATTTTAAATTGTATGCCCTCCTCATCTAGCATAAGTTTTTGCAGGGACATAATTAGAAGGTACTCTACTTCTGCTACACACATGCATACACAGTCTTTTTTTTATTATCTTCAGTGGGTCTGCTTCCAATTACAGAGCTGTGCATAAAGGGCTCTTGTGACTGGTTGACTGCTTGTCCGGAAGATAAACAGGTGTATGTACTGGCTGTGTATCAAGGCTGGATACAGAGAGGAAGGGGAAAATCAGAAAAGCAACTGAGAAATCAGAATAGAAACAAAAAAAAAAAAAAAACAACATGTTGGAGTTATTGTGTGCTGCAGGAGTAGCGGAAACTCCGCAGAGATGTGCCAGCGCGCTGACATCTGTTTTTCTGAAGTCATCTGCTGCTCAGTAATGGGATCATTATTAAAAGGCACCTAGTTAACCTGCCATGCTCTCCGGCACCTCAAGTGGAAATTAATGTTAGTCATCCCTGTTTCCTTGGCCCATTGCAGCCACAGCAGTGATATCCATAACACTCTCCCTTTAAGGACCAATTACCAGACAGGCAGCGAACAAGATGCCAGGGTAATCCACATAATGTCGTCTAATAGGCTGATTTTAGATCAGGTTAGTTTTCCACAAGTGAGATGTGTGATTGTGAAATAACAAGAGCATAAGAGAGGAATCAGTTTTCATATAAATAAGCAGTCAGACTATCTGAATGTTATTAAGCTGTTTTTTTTTTCTGTCACTGTAAATGGCTAATTTTGCCTTGTCTTTTCAAAAATAGTCCAGAATTTGTCAAAAGGAAGGCTTGATGCCCTCCATCTCAGCACAGCGCCCCCTCATTGACAGCTGTGTTACACACACTCTCCTATACAAATAGCTGTCATCTCCACACAGCAGACTGACAGACCTCTGGATGTCTGCCACCTCTGGAGCAGTGGGCCTTTCCTCAGCAATCCTTGTCAACTAAACACACACACACACTCACTTATTAAGCACACAAAACACATATATAGACTTCCATATGGGTTTTACACACACACACGCACCTCCATTCTCAGCCCTGTTCTCAGACAGCAACCCCCAGAAGGACACCCTGTCTAAACCTCTTCTTTTTCACTTCCTGTCTCCATGTATCGTGGATCCCACAGCCAGAGGCTTTGAAATCTGTTTCTTTTTTTCTGTTTCTTTCTTTTTTTGTTCTATCTAGCGCAGATGTGGGTTTTTCTTACCCCTCTATTCCACGCTGTCTTTTGTTCACCCTTTCTGTTAACACGTGTTAGGCTGGGCAGCCTTGACATTTTTTTGTTTAAAAAAAATTCAAGACTGTTTCACAGGATGCAGTTTTATTTCTTTATTTATGCAACTGCACAGAGCTGATATTTTCAGGATTATAATTAAGAAAATGAACAGATTTTATGATCACCTACATATCTTTAAATGTGCAAACCTTTTAATCTCTTTGTACATGTGATTGTTTGCATATGTGTGGAATATCAGGATTTCATAAATTCACTAAGGTTTTGAATATCCACATATGTATTTCTATTGTTGGCAACGATCTCTCACCAAGCCGACTGTGTTTTCAGATTTGTGCCAGGGGAAAGGCCCTGAAATATCCTCAGAGAACCTCAAGGCAGGAGATGACTTCATAGTTGCTTTGTTCAATGTGCTCTCTTGCCTGAATAATGTCCCGAAGGCCTTGACTCAGGCCTTTCAGCCATACCTGGAAAGAGCACACATATGGGAACATCTCTACACACTGGCAGGTAAAGAAACAAACAGCTGCTTTTTATGTTGTGGTTCAGGGGTCATTAACCACCACATGGCATATAGCTATGATACATTTTGAAAAAGGTTTGGTTTGTAGCTCTATGCTACTCTGCAAATACTGTAAAGTTTCAAATTAAAAGCTTTACAGTCTCTTTTAAAAAATGAGTTCTTAAATAAACAGAAATGCAAACTTATTTATTACTTACTGTTATTACTTACTTATTATTTTCAGGACCAAAAGTTATTGGAAAAAGATATCTCATAAACCAGCCAGATTATTGATTAGATAAAGAAAAGAAATCTGAATTTTATGAATAAGTCAAGTGTAAATTGCCCAAATTAGTTTGTTTTAAACCAGTCAAACAGCTTAGATGTGAGATAAGAAGCGCAAACTGCGGAACCATAATATTTTGATCATTTCCAGGTGTGAAATAAATTCAAAGCAAAAATGAACAGAGTTAAACTGACACAAGATAATTTACTACCACTAGTAAGCATGTCCTGCTGACTGCACGTCAGCAGATGGGGGATGACATAGGGATTAAATTAGCGAGAAAAGAATCTAGTCGGCCAAAATCAGCAATGCATTTATATCAAGTTGCATTTGGTAAAATTTGTGAGATTACCACATTAAAATAGACACTGCACATGTAGATGTTGATGCTGATCTTCAACATGACTCTGTATAAATCAGTCTACTAACTGTAAAGCAATAAATAGTTACTCCAGTAAGTCTGCTTGAGTATGTGTAAAGCCCTGCTGTGCCATATTTCAACTTGTCCCTTTACAAAAACAGATCATGTTGTGAAACCAGTCAGTTTAGCTCTTCAATTCACCCAGCTGTAATCTGATTCTTCAGCTAAGCTTAAACTTTTTTGTATTTGTGCGTGTGTATGTATATATATATATATATATATATATATATATATATATATATATATATATATATATATATATATATATATATATATATATATGCATATATATATACATATATATATATGCATATATATATACATATATATATGCATATATATATACATATATATATATGCATATATATATGCATATATATATATATATATATATATATATATATATATATATATATATATAAAAGCAGTTGCATCTTAAAAAAACATACACATAATGAAAGTAGGATTTTACATGAAAATCTTAAATGTTCTTTTTCTAGACTATAATCTACAGATATTTTTCTTATTTTATTAGGGTTTGATGGCGGGCCGCTCCACTTTTTATATACAGCACAGTGCAACATAAAGTTTTGTTAAGCCTAACAAGCCAGTGCTTTTCATAGTTAATGTTAAGCTGAAAAATTCAATATATTATATTCTGCTTGTTTTACCTTTTTTCTGCTTGTTTTTTTTATCTTTTTCTATTTATCTGACCTTCTTTCAGAGCGAGGTCAACATAAACTGAGCTGAAGGTTTCTATATGTTTATTTTTCTATAGATCAAAAGTAAAACTTTGCACAAAGGATATCTTGGCTCTCAAGGCCACTGTTAACATTGTGTGCACACGAACTGAATCATGACTGTTTCATTGACTGCAATAATTTACAAAATCTTTTTGCCTCTCTCTGATGCAAGCTTTTTGTCAAGCTTAATCAGAACTCCTGTGGAGTAGAAAGCTCTTTTTAGTGGTAATTCTTATATCCTGGGTGAGTGGTAATTATTGTAGCATAAATTAGAGTGATTGGAGAAAAGTATGTGGATGGAGATGGAGCACAGGAGGGGTCGAGAGAGGGAATGAACGAAAGAGAGAGAGAGAGTGCCATAGAGAAATTCTCAATGTCATCCAATCATCTTTTATCCTCACAGGGTAATTAGTTTAATTATTGGACTGTTCCAAATCTTTGTATTTTAATTTTGGTTACAGGATACCCCCAGTGCCCCCATTTCTATTTAAACTGTTCACTGAGTTAACTTTCATAGATTATGTTGAGAGTTTACTATTACACCACTTACTCTCATGTTTCATCACACTGTAGAAGGTTGATTCAAATCAATATACTGGTCAATATGGTTCGGGTAGTATAGAGTCTGAGAAATCATGTGACTTTGAAAAATAGGTCCAGAGCACACCTGCCACAGAGGGCTTCTCCTTCAAAAAGCCATATCATTTTTCTGTTCCACTTTCCTCTTTTTCTGTGGCTCTGAGGTCACCCATTTGTCAGACGTCCCTGGAGATTCTAGTGCACTTCCGGCGCCGCCACAATAACTCTCTCTTTTGTAGCCTCTGGTTTTACAGCTGGAGCTGTAGGAAGTTTATGGGTGCCATACAACTTCATGCAGTAGATGCTCTGTTATTAATACTAGCAGGATATGAAAGACCAGGGCGATGAAAGCCACAGTACACCTGGTCAAGGCAGTAGGTGTCCTCCCATCAGACCATCTGGGTTTCATATGAAACATCTGAAATTAATGGCTGTACTTGCTTTTGTTGTAAATATTTCAAGATAATACTTAAGCTAAATGTGGATCAAACTATTTATGCTTTTGTATTTACACAAAAGCTGAATAATTTCTGATGTTAAATTTCAAAGTCAAAATTACATGAATGAAATGTATATTATTATGTATAATATTCTCACGTGATACAAATCACTCTTTATTTTTAAGTCAAGGTACTGGCATGTCTCTGAATTTATTGTGAGTTAATAACTAATGTATTAATGGCACAGGATCAAACAACAGTATGGAAAGCTCCTATAGATTATACTTGCTTTGCATTTAGGGTAAAGACTTTTGTGTTACAAGCTTGATGATTTCTTTTCTTTTAATTTATTTATTTATTACAATTTCTGTATGTTTTTCTTTATCCAATTTGTACTACCCATAGCATAAAAAAGTGTGCATGACAACACATCAACCTAAGCCTTATGGCATTCACTGTAGTTTAGTTCACTTGCTAAATTACTATTTCAAAATTATGTATGTATTTCTTTGTGAATCAGTTTAGTTCTGGCATTTTGTGCCCTGCTTACATTGTTAAAAACACTCAGTGTTGCACATCAGGTTAGCGCTGTGTTTTTGTTCTAGTTAGTTTTTTAATCTTCTTTATTGTTTGCCATTTGTAACAGACTCAACGCGGAAGGTACCTGTGGTGGTCACCTGTGTACGGGCAATAGTGACCAAGTCAGCCAACAGCATTTTAGTGCACCTGGTGTCCATGGTTTTGGGTTGGCAGGCCACAGAAGAGTCTACAGGGGCACTGTTCAGGCAACATGTGCCAGAGAGGGTCCTAGCTAAAATACCTAAGGACTGGAACTATGCAGTGCTTGATGCACAAGGAAAGGATACTGCTTCAAAAAGTATGCACAGACTAGATGCCACGTTTTCCAAATAAATGTCATAATTTTTAAAGCTGCTTCCAAACCTAACATTTCTTTCTTCTTACAGCTGTCATATCTTTAGCAATTCAAGCATTATCCTTTATTTTCACCAACCTGCCTTCGGCTGTAGCATCGTTGCCTCTACCCATCCGCTTCCTTTTTCAAGTGGCAGAAAAGCACCTCTCCCAGCATTCCCGGCAGCTGCGGTCTGTGGGTCTTGTGCTCTGGGCCCTTTTGGGCTGCTTGATTCAGGGCCTGGAGGATGCAGAAACACTAGAACAGATCAGTGGACTGGCTCTAGACCGAGGGGCAAGGGACCGCCTGTCCCTGCTGGCAGAGTGCCTACAGGCAGCCATGAGCATTCAGCAAAAGGTAGAGGATTTAGTCAGTAGCAATAACAATAAGAATATTGGTGTCCATTTATAATTGTTGTTTTGTGGAGTTTAAGACTACATGTAATGTAGTATGTGTAACCCTTACGTGCTCTCTATGACCTAATTATAATGATAGTTGCTTTGATGTGTACCTTGCATTTATTCATTTATCTTAATGGTCTCTGACAGGGCGTTCCCAAACTCACAGTGCACAAAGTGCTTCAGGCCCTGGAGGAAAAAAGACCCAAGTGGATAAATATGCAGCTGCAGAAGGCCCGCAAACTCTGCGCAGACAGGTGAGAGGCCACCTGAAAGATTTCAGCGTGAGGTCAAGGTCAGATTGCTACCGATCGTAATTTATATTAATGACTATGTGCAGTCGGGACAGTGCTAGTTTTTATTCATCACACAGGTTAAAGAAAGTATTTATGTAAGCTTTCAATAAAAGTGAGTTATGGTGTTATTGAGAGCATTTTGATTGCAAAAAATGCCTTTTTATAAAATCAGTTCCCCAAAGTTTGTGACTCATCTATAGAACGATGGAGGTTGAAGACTGATGAAGAAACAGGTTCACACTGATCATACTGACTGATGCTTTATTCAGCTACTTGACATTGAAAGGAGATGCTGAATAAAAATAAAAAAGAAAATGCTTTTTTAATTTAGCATTGAATGTCTGATTTATTGTATCATCAAGCTCTTTTTTTTTTTTTTAAATCTGTAAAATCAATGAATCTCAGATGTATTTGCGGTGGTAAGTGATGTGGTAGCTATGCCGTTTGACTGAGTGGCCTGCAGGCTGGAATGATGGGAAAACAGCTTTCATTTTTGGGCCAATCAGTGACCTTTGGCTTTGCATTTTGTTGCTTGTTCCCAGAAACAGCGTTTCTAGTGGCTCACTTCATCATAACAAGCTCTGGGTGCATCCATCCTCATAAAAAGGCGATTTAGTAGCATAACAACTTTTAAAAAATGAATAAATAAAAACACAGAGTAGATTATGGCCAGTTCTAGGAAATACTGTCTGTTACAGTGACAGGAAGAGGGGATGAGAGGAGGGGGAAAAAAAGAGAACAGACGGGATGGCGCAGGGTGGGTGAGGAGGGTTGAGTAGAAAAGTGAAAGAAGAGTGATTATGTATCACCTGTCGGAGGCATTCAGTGGGATCATTACTATTCATTAAACTAACCTTCACAGGGAAGTGACGCCTGGCTTGTAAACAATCAGAATACAGTGTCAGAAAGAGAGAGAGCGCGGGCTGTGGATGTAATAACTCCAAAAACTACTGGCAATTCTCTTGCTGGCATCTCACGCACACATGCAGAGAAGAACTCTAGGCAAAAAGAAAAAAAGAAAAAGAGAAACCCCCTTGCCCCTTTCACAAGCCCTCCTCTTGTTCCCTGATATCACTTTCCCTCTTTCCTTCCCCAAATGTAACCCCCTCTCCACGCCACCCACCTTGTCTTTGCAAAGTAATTTGTAGAGGAGAAGATTATTGTTCTCCATCATGGTGACCCTGGCTGGGCTGACGGGATGCATACACAGATGAAGATGAATGCAGTTATTCCTTGGCGGAGGTCTGCCTCTTTCAGGGCACATTGGCCCTAATGACATGATTGATAGGCTGTCCCAAATCCGGAGGGGCCCTCATTAATCACCCCGCTGACTGAATCCAATCATCTGCTTCACCTGCACAGTGATGGACAGGAAAGGATACAGCGCAGGTGCTGACATGGATGCACAGCCACCATTGCCGACAACAGTACCGCCAGGCCGCCAGGCAAAGGAATGAGGCAATGCACATGGACGAGACGGGTCTCCTCTTCCTTTTGCCACCCTCAATGTCAAACAGCCAATGGCTGGCTGACAGGCGACAGAGCTTCTACCACCTTATAATTACAAAGGGGAAGAGGGAAAGAAGAAGCGAGAAGGAACAATGACAGGAAGTGTATGTGAAGGAGAAGATTTGATGGACGGTAGTGTGATACCCATCCACACAGGAAGGGCAGGAAATGATGCGGGTGTCTGCCATGGTTGGAAACTGTACATGTGCGGGGACCTTGACATACAATTACACACACACACACACACACACACACACACACACATATATATATATATGCATGCTTAAAAACACCCACACCAATCATTTTTAGTGCAGTAGCATCGTCTGGTCAGATTCTTCTATGTATCTCATGCATTGTAATGAAATTGGTGACAATGATTTTGCTATTGAACCTCTAATAAGTTATTTGTTTTTCTCACTTGTTTACATCGGGGTTAGCCTTTTTTGGACTATGTTGTTTTCTGATATTTGAGCAGAATGTCTTTTCTTTCCTTACCAAGAAATACTTTTTAAGTTCATTTATCCTCCGGAGTACTAATTTGAAATTGGAAAGCTGTGATTTAGATCATTTTCATTGAATATCAAATTCCAACTTTTTGTCCAAATTCGTCTTCTAACAAGAAAATACTTCCTTAGGCTGGAGGTGTTAATCAGATATGAGCTCACACCCTGCCGCTTCCTGTTTCCTCGCACCTCCCTCTGTGTTCCCTGTCACATCTTCTCCTCTTTCCTTCTCCGTTTCTCTCTTAGTATATTTGAGCAAGGAGCAGAGAGAAGAGTTGCTGCAGCTGAACTGACTGAGCAGAAAATAGGCCTGATGCTGCTGGAGGTCTGCCACAAAGCAGGTGGCAGCAACTACCTGAGGCAGATCTATCACATCATCCAAGGCAATGAGGTAGGGAAGCACTCGCTCTCCCCAGCAATTAGGTGGCTGCTGGCCTGAGGCCGCAGGCTGTTCAGGAGGGGGAGACGGAGGGAAGAGGGCTGCTGCCTGTGAGCAGTCTGCTTGCTCTGATCTTCTCATGTGCAGGTGACCTCAAGGGTGCAAACGGCTTCTTTTTTTTCACTAAAGTGAAAATTATTTTTCGCTGAAATCACTTAAACGTTCCGCAACATTGTAAGAGATGTTTCTCTGGCAAACAGTTTCAGACAAAAGGAGTTTCAGAGCAATTGTTTGATTACTCAGTTTGCTGGATGTTGATGTGAATTTAAAAACACTGAATCAGGAAGAGTAGAAGATCCGCAGTGCGGCCAATGACAGGAAAGCCACAGTAATGACCTTCTTCAGGCTTAGTCGGAGCTCCTGTGAATGTGACTGATACAGTCCTGTCTCTTAGAGTACAACATGGCATCCCGCAAATACGCCATGCGCTGCTGATGTAATTTGAAGCAACTTCAGAAAATGTGAGTGGGATTTCCAAGAACAGTCTGAGTTTGTCTCCTTGAGTCTCCAGCATCTCTTCTGAACCAAGGTCGAGGCAATAACATGCCGGTCAGGGACAGGACTGGACTGCTGGTGAGGTGGAGGGAGAGGAAGTTCAGAGGCCATGTCAAGCTGACGGATGGGTGTATAGTGAATTCACACCAGGGTGCCCATGTACGCATCCACACACCTTAAGACGTACTGTATGCCGTGCTGTTACTTTTATGGCGTACTTCCTCCAAAATACCTGCACTGTGTAACCGTAGGAAAGGTTACGGATGTAAAGCTTCTTATTTTGTCTTTATGTTTTTATTACTAACAGCTACAATTCATTTCTACTTTTGTGAAGCCGTTTATTTGTGGAAAATTGGGGAAAATGTGATTTGAAGGCTTTATGATTCATGGGGCCTCAGGGCTACAGCGGATCAGTGGGTTGCATGGTTACCCTCCACCCAGAATATGTGTATATATCTACCCAACCTTTTATGTCATCTTACTTCTTATGGTTTTTACAAGTGCAGTGGAAATCTGAACTGAAATCTTTGCTGCGACAAAGGCAGTCAAACCGAAGATCAGTAATAAAAGATTGATTACTATTAATTCCAAGTATCAGTGAGATGCATGTTGAAGGTCCTTTTAGTATGCTCTGTTTTTCTTTGAGTTTGACGCATGTTAGTTTACTTGGATCAGAACTATATGACTTTAGTGGTCTCTACCCTCTCATGGTTGTGCATGGTCATGGCTGTTTTATTCTAACATAATGCACATCATCAGTTATATCAGTCACAGTGTTTATCTCCTCTGTGTTATCTTCTCATTTCACACCTTGGATGCAGGAGCTGTTGATGTCTAAACTGGATGGGGGCTCAGACTTTTCAAATGACGTCCCGCTCTTAGGGAACTTTGAAGTTGGCACAGAGAGTCCTGCTGGCACCGCCTGCTTCAACCCTCTTCTTCAGTTTGACCACATTGGCAAAAAGAAGCTGGATCAGGTTTGTTGAGCCTTCGAAAGTACACATTATAGTTTATTCAGTTATCAAACTACTTTTTGTGTTTATTACATATTCCAGCTCGGTGAATTATCTTCTAATATCATAAAGCTATTCAGGTTTTTGTTCCAGCGAGCTTATACTTTTCAGACTTTATGGGTGTACTCATCATATCTAGTGTGGTGTCATTTTAACTTTAACCAAGGCCACCTGCTTAATGTTGAAGGTTAGGAGCTGCTCTGAGTCTCTAGTGAACTGGATACTGCAGCAGTCTCTGAAGTTGTCAGGTCTTTCTGGGGCTTGGCTTTCGTTTTTCCCAGAGGTTGCTGCCTTTTCCAAGCAGGGGCTTGGCTGGCAGGAAGAAAAGAATGCTGAAAAGGTGAAAAGATAAGAGAAGTTTTTCTATTTCATAAAGAAATGAGTAATGTTAAAGGAGAGTGCAGTCTTAAAGTGCACTTCTTTCAGGCTTTGAACCACATATTCTCTTATCGCAAACTTATCCCCAGGAGTGGCACCGTGATGTTCAGTTAATTGTTAGATTTTTCTTCCCATAAAGTCAAGCTACAGGTAACTTCAGTTAACCTTCGCTTTTTTGTATTAAAGGAAAATGCTGGTCACATAATACAATAAACAGATGCATGTTTTTTTTTTCTCTTTGCATAGGCTTGTAGCTATTTAAAAAGGGATTAGATATATTTAAATGTATGTGATCCCTTACAATGTGCTTGTTGCTATTGTTTTTTTCAAGAACAGACGCATTTTAATCCCAAGACTTGGCCTATTTTCAGCTTATCACAGGAGGCTGCATAGCTTTGCATAGAAACACCCTATTAAGAGAATGATTAAAATGCCTTCTCTGCTTCAGGTGCCTGTGTTGTTTGTCAAATAAAATGAAGGGAGGAGGAAAAAAGTCAGACCCATCAATCAACTGGGAGGAAGAAAAAGAGGGGATCTGAAGGGATGGAGGGATGGGTGGTACATGCAGAGTTCTCCTCTTTTTGTCAATAAAACTGAGCCCGGAGTTTAGAGTGACATTTTTGCAATCAAAGCAATCTGATTTTTATTTGCCTTCCCAATATGGTGATAGTGCCAAGTGTGTTTGTCCATGTGTGCTGGTGTGTTTCAGAAACAGAGAGAGCGGGAGAAAGACCTGGAGAATGGGGGGGTTGGCATAGTTCCATTGGAGATGGAAAGAAAAAAGGGCATAGCAAGAAGAGTAACGACTCGCTCCAAAAATTGATTTATCTTTCTATAAATGATGGCTACATCCCCCCAAATGGATTTATAAATTAATTGCTGTCTTATTGGAATAAAAACCTTCTTGTGCGGACATGATTGATCGCCTGATGTCGGTGGCCTGTGCTGGAGACCCCCCCTCCCACCTCTCTCCTTTGTTAGTGGGTCCCAGCTGGAGCGGTAATGCACTGATGGTATTAACCCTGATTAATAACTAACAACACGCTTTCCTCATACATCAACAGACTGCAGTGGTTGACTGGGCATGGGACTGGCCAAGGCTGCTGCCAGCTTACGAGGGCATAAGTCCGATCACCTTCAAAAGTCTTCTGGCCAACAGGTAGAACACTTTACTTGTTAAACAAGTGTGTGTCTGTTTGTTACTGATCAAAATGAAATAGTTCACATTTTCTACATTACTGCTTCGAAATCATGTGATCCTCTGTGATTTTGATGATGCAATGGAAAGAATTAATACAAATATAGTAATCTGTTCATGTTTTATGGCACATTCTTTTCTTAAATGCATAAATACTGCTAAATTAAGGCAAAATTGTCACATTTACTTTTTACTAAAAGTTATTTTGTTGATTTAAAACATGTTTTTTTACGACTGAAAACTTTTGGTTACATCATACTTTAAGCAAACCTCACATTTATACTTGTTTTTCTGCTTCAAACCCCCAGTTGTCTTTGTTGACATAAAGAAGCTAAAAGAAACTGAGCACAATAACTGCTTTTGATTGAGTGTTTAAGAATTAAATATAATATTTGCACAGAAGAATTTAGTTTTAGATGGTTCACTGCAAAGATATAATCCTGGGTAACACTTATGTCTGATCATAGGCTACTTTTAGGCCACATTATTCATTGACTGATAAAGATCGGCTGGCTCAGATCCTTGCGTCACCTGATGACCAAGACCACCTCTCCTGTGCCATCTTCCTGTTTCTCCCTCCCCTCCTGCACTACTCTGCAACAGGCATAAATATTTATGCATGTATGTGACACATATTAGATTGCAATACTTCAGGCTGTTCCCTGTTCTCCATTCACAGCTGTCACGCTGCCAGCTATCAGGGAGCTATGGGGCTACTGCACCTTGTCTCCACGCCTACGCCCAATCCATTCTAAATCACTGCCATTGTAACACACACACACACCTTTCTAACAAAGGGCAAGCTCTGCATCTGCCAAGGACACAGGCCTAATAAGGGTGAAGTGCGCAGCTCCGCGCTGCTCTGTGACGAGCATTTTTGCCTTTGTGCCTCTATCCACTCTTCCCACACATACATATTCCATGCTTTCTCCTCTTATGTGCTGCTTTGTGACATGGTAAAACAGATACTGTCATTGCTCGACGGAGCCAAATTAGGGTTTTGGGAATTCATGAATAGAAACTGAACAAGGTGGATTTTAAGTGAGATATTGGGAGATGGAGAGAGATTAAAATCGTTGTTTGAGACTGTGGGTAACATGAAGAAAAAGAGGAGTCAATGCCCCCAAAACATATGAAGAGGATGGGGGAGAGAGGTTATATAATTCACCCTAATCTCACAGTATCAAAGTGTCTTAGATTCTGCCATTTCCCTCATTAGCCTCTCTTTGTTGGGCCAGAGGAGCAGATTTCATGGAGGATTTGGAGAATGGCTTTGGTTCTGCCTGAGTCACTCGCACATAGCAGGAAGTTAGTTTCACGGCTGATGACATGTAAGCTGTCAAACTTTTTCTCAGATCCATCTGTGACTCAGAAATATCTCTCAAGCTATAGAAGGCCGTTCACGGGATAAGCACACTGATGTCTGATCCACTGATCCATTTGTTAGAGCAGATAAGGGGAAGGCTCTATGCATAACCACAGGCTGAAGTGCCCCTCGGCTGTTTTCACACATGCTCCTCAACAATTACTCTTATAACAACTCCAGTTGCTGAACAAACCGCAGCGTATATCTTACGCCTATCATTCTGACCTTGCAAGAGCCACATCCACATTTTCTATCTTATAAGTTTTAGTCTCCTTGAATGACTTCCCTTCCCTGTGTACACAGCTAGTAATGTTTTTCCTCTGCTCTCTGGACTTTGTGAGTTAGCAGGGCGGCCCACTGGCCTCCAATATATTGTTATAGTGGCAGGACAGTTATTGTGCCCAGGGTTTATATCACATTCTAATGGAGCAAGGCTATGAGTTAAGGGCGGTAGGCTTTTAAACCAGGGCTGTTAAATCACTGTTCAGATGACTTCATTAGCAGAGCAGGACACATGCTGAGACACTTGTGCCTGCGCACACAAACACACTCACACATCCCCATGCATATACATACACTTTCACCCTCTTACCTTGACGATGTAACATCGGGGCCAGACAGGAGGGAGAGTGGATTTATACAGGTGTGTGTGTCCTTCTATGTCACCTGTCACTTCAGTTCCCCCTAGTATGATGGCTCATCCATCATCTGCAGATTGAGCTTTTCAGCAGAAACCAGACTGATTAATACTGGAGGACCCCCAGGGTTGAGTGGCTGACTGGCTGACCTGACTTCGTGGCAGTCTTGCTGTTTGAATGGGTAGATAGATTGCCTGCGTGTAAGCTAACTTTTTAGCCAACATTTTCTGACTAAGTTGTGGGCTGCCTCTGTTGGATACTTTCTGATTGGTTCAAAAGATGCAGCGATATGTGGAACGGTTAGTTGGATTAATGGCAGGCTAACATTAATTGAATGTCAAGAAGGCTAACTGTCCTGCTTGCATTTAGCCTGCTTTGATATATGACAAGTCTGAAGAACAGATTGCAGCTAGATGATGGATCACGAAGGTTTTATCTATGTTAGCAATCTGTAATAGAATATAAGCCTAGTTAGAATCTCTTTTATGTATTTTTTATTCTTTGCACATGTATTATTTTATACATTTTAATTAACATATTAGATTTTGTGCTTCTTACCCTAATATTACCTTTTGCAAGACTTCTATCGCCTATGCTTAAATTATATCAACAAGCCTAAATAACGTTTGATTTGGAGAAAGAAGAGACTTACCACATAATACAGTGTTCAGCAAGCAAGGTTCATGAGGGGTACTCAACAAGACTAAACCACATCTCTCATATATATCACCAAGTCACCAGTGTGACTTTTATTCATGCTTTTTGTTTATCACAAATATTACACAGTTTCAAAGAAAAGTTTCTTCTCCAAACTGCCTAAATGAGTCTCATTGCATATTCAGCTTAAATGTGTACTTGACACTCAACTTTAAACAAACTGTACACATTTATGATAATAACTGTTATGTTTTAATGACTGAAATGTGTCCTCGCTTCCCTCAGTGACTAAAAGTTATGAGCCTTCTTTGCTACAAAGGCATTAAGTTGGTTTGAGATCTGCAGACTCAACCTTATTGTCCTTGCTTAGTCTTTGAAATCGTCTTTGCTTTATTCTGTCTCAGCACACGTTTGGAAAAAAAAAAACACTCAAAAGCAACTTCGTGTCTGCATCGGTTGAAATTAATGGCAACAGTTTTGACCCTTCTCTTTCTTCTTTCTTCTGATTGTGTTGTGAGGCCTTTATGTGCCAAAGTCTTTTGTATCATTTTTCTTTTTTCCAACGAAAAACAAAACAAGTCTTAGAAAGGGTATGCTGTGTTGCTGCAGACAAAAGTCACATTTTAACTGTCATGTGCCAAGGTGACTTTTTGAAACCATTTCCCTGTCCCTGTATGTCAGAGAAGGTCCTCTGACCTGGTTGATAAGGGGTAGCCAGCTATGAGGGATGAAGCTTCATGTGTCAGAGGGCACTCTTCCACTCCATCATATGGACCTCATATCATCCAAGGACATCCATGCTTAGATCTGCTAGTCCAACTGCTCCAAGTATCTTTCTTAAAACTAGTATAAGACATCGGAGGACTTCTCACACTGACCTGCCATTAATATGAAGTTGTGGTTTCAGGTATTTTTAGAGCTAATTTTCTTAGTAACCATAAACTCAGTTTGAGATACTTTCAGATCTAGAGTTTCACTTTGCACCCAGATTTTATAGCTTGATATTGTAAGCTTCAATATAAAATTCCAAGCACTGAAGCTTTTCTTCTGCACTTTCTCGTTGTTTTTGTTACCCCTCAGGTTCATAACAATAGCAGTTTGTAGAAAAACGCCAGTCTGTGGCATTCTCTTGCTTGAGCAGCTCCTTAAATTGCAGCAATAGACGCTTGTGCTTTCAGGAACTGGGCAATCGCCATCTGTTCTTGGGTGCTGCCATATGGTGGGCTTTTTTCTTTGGGAATAAAATAAAAACAAATATGTCAGAATGTTCGTCTTCCTCCACGGACGCTGATCAACCTGGGGAAAAGCTGGATCGGTGTGTGTCTGAATTAATGGTCTTACTTTACACTTCGGGGAATAAGCGAGTGTGTGTGCTTATGGTTGGTGGAGCATTTTGCAGGTGTGTAAGTACATGTGTATACACACGCTAATGCACATTTTATGTAGAAAAGAGTATTTCTTTAATCATTTATCTGACTTAAAAGGAAATGTTACCACACAGTTTTGAGCAGTTGGTTGCCCTAGTCTTGAAGGCATTAAACCAGGAGAAAAGAGCTTCAAGGTTAGCAAGAGTGACATTTCATGGCTGCCACTGCCAGAAAAACAAGAAGAGATACTCTCATGCCATCATCAGGCTCTCTATCTTGCAAGCCCAGGAATTCAAAAGACTTGTCACTTTTGAAAATCAGGAGAGTGTGATGTGTCATTGAGGAAGGGCTTCTTTCTTCTCTCGTCGTTCTCCTTGTGTGTCCCTTCCACTGACTGACAGCTAGGGACGGGAGTTTGTGTTGGTGAAGACAGAATACATCTTTTGTCTGCTTGGTTATACATGCCGTGTTTTGTCTTCGCTACCTCTGGACAGCACTGACACATTGAGGTTTTCATTAGCCGTAAGCAGTTGGCGGAGGAGAGGGACGAACTTGTGTGCGTCAGTCTGTTTCCATCCCTGTCTGTGCGTATGTGCTTCTGCGCTGGACCAACTTGTATACTGTAAGATTACCATGGAGGGGGTACATGTGTCTGCCTGTGTGGATGTGAGTGTTCACCATTACATTTTAGTGCGTGTTATACTCACGCGAGGTTTGCTCCAAAGGCGAATAAATCAGTGATGCCTGGGATAAGGCCGTGGCCCCTCCTCAAACTGCACAGACAAGCTGAGAGGCTCATTAATCAAACGGCCAGTCACAGATGTGATGGCTTCCACACAAACCGCCAGCAGACTGTGAAAGTCACATCCAACAGAGTCAACTGTCAGCCAGGCAGGCAGGCTGCACTTTCCTCCCCACCCATTCTCTTTCCCCTCTGTTGTATTTATCTCTCACTCTCCCCTTACCTCCTCTCACCTCCAGCATGAAGCCTTAGCGTGATACATCTGAAGTATTTGTTTCAGCCCTCTAAAAATGATCTCAAGGGTCGAGGAAAATCCATCTTCTCAGAGAGTGGTCATGGGCAAACCATTGTAGGGGCATGAGACATCAGTCATTACTGCACATAGCTCTGTTTTATGTGGTTACAGCACAGCTGAACACCTTTTCTCTGACCCGTCCTACACAGTTTCCACAGTACGCTGCAGAACTTATAATGCATTCATCATATGAATGTTGAAAATGGGGCAAAAATTCTTGTTTGGTATTGTAAAGGCGCATGTTTTTTGTTAGGTTTAATTATTGGAAGTAATGCATAAATCATGATTCTAATTTTCAGTACTGATGCCACAAGGCAAGCTTCTCTGCAGAATTATGTGCTTATCCCTGATGTATTGTTAACTTACTCCTCCTGACCTCTTAAATTTCTTTCCTAAAAATTATAATTTCACATCATTTCAAAATATAAATAGCAAGCTCTGTCAATGTTCCAAATTGAAACCTTGGGTGGATAAATAGTTGGAGTGATTCTAGCACCACAGCTAAATGAAAATGCTACATAATCTACTGCAAAACCCTCCAAGGGTGGATAGAAGTGCTGGATGGAGCAGGGATAAGACAAAGCCACCCGTTCCTGATTAAAAATGGCAAGTCCCATGGCTCCTCAAATACACTGGGGTATTTGATGCTGCAAATAAAGACAGTTTTCCACACAACAATGGGAAGCTATGCTTTTGTCTTTTCTGCGGATAATTGTGTTGAAGGAAGGAAATTTCTCCTGTTATGATGCCAGAGTTTTAAGGATGCCACGAGTGAAAGAGCATCGCAGCACTAAATTATCATGCAAGATCGCATGATCCTTGCAAGCAGCTATATAACATAGGTTTGTATAAATATAAAATGAGTCAATATTCAATAACTATATCTCTGATTTAACAGTCTTACATTTGCTGTTCTTCTCTTGCGTCACTACACCTGACTCGGCCACTTGGGAACAACTTTTTTCTTTCAAGTTGTAGAAGTCTGCATAGTATTTAATGTTTATTAGCTCTGTCAGCAAAATAGTGCCATATTTTGCCCCTGGAACAAGTTTTGTCAACCATTTTAGATAGAGTGGGATTCTGTTCAAGAAGTGGTAGTGTTTGACAGTGTTGCCATGTTTCCTGCTGATTTGCTGAGATGATTTTTAGCTGACTGCGGCAGCCCATTGTCAGGAGCCAGTTTGCAACGTCTGTTCCAGTTCATTATTGTATGTTTTTTTTTCCTTCTTTTTCACTATTCCATGTAGCAACATGTATTCAAGCCTTCTGGAGTTTCATTTTTAGCTAACAAAATCTGTTTGTTTGTTTATTTGTTTGTTTGCTTGATGGTTACATTTAAATATCCCACTGATCATAGATATGAAATACACAGTTCTGATTTTTTTTTTATGTGAATTCCCTTTAAGTTCCTTGAGACATAAATAAAGAATTGGAATAAGAGAGAGAGCTCCATGATTGCAGAATGTTTTTAAATTAGACTTCAATAGTTATGAGTCAGATCTATTATTTGTTGAAACATATTGAAGCTCTCTATACTCATCCAGGTGAAGTCACTTCAGGAAGTCACACATTAAATGCGTAAAACATAGTGGGTTTGGGTCTCTTTTCCTGTGTGAAACTTAAAGGCTTTGCTTTGATGGGACATCATGAGGTTGTATCCTGTCGCCAGGCTCATTAGCCCATCGGTGGCGCCCAACCAGCCCCAGCCAATCGCTGCTTTCCACTTGGCTCTGCCATTTGCATGTGGTCCAGGAAGAGATAATTAGAGGGATCTCTGCCTGTCACTGTTAATCTGGGACTTAGTGAGGGGCTGTGACGCCGACATGCTGATGGACTGACACACATGTCTACACACACACGGTATGGTGTCATGCTTGTGTACACAGATTGGAATCCGATACACAAACACATTCCAAAAGGAAATATAGTACGTCCATACATACAAAGTCTATTTGCACAGACCAGCACATGCAAACACATCTCACTCATCCACCATTAAAATTCATAGCACTATTTTATTTTATTTTTTAACTTATTACTCACTTTTTGAGTTGTGACCTGTAGAGTTGTCTTTTTTTCATCTGTCTTATCTGTGATCTTGCAGCACATAAATGTAAAATGGATCAGCCTTTACTCCATTGGTATGTGAATGATCGCATGTTGATTCACTGGCTGTTTACACCAGTTGTACTACGCTGTTGACAGAGGTTTTAGATCCCTGTTCAGATAGACTGTGTGCTTGTTGCTTCCCAAACAGGCAGAATGCTCAGTAAGCCTTTTGAACAAGCCCAGCTGTCAGCCCTATATACAGGCTTTTCTCACACACACACATCGATACGCACACATCCCGGCAAACATGTACATGTGCTCATGTGCTGGCACACCCACAGCAACACACACACACTGAAAAAAACACACACATAAATACATTGCTGATTGGCAGGCCTCCTGTTTCCCCATAATTCCGACTGATTTATCCAATCAATCTCACTTGGAGAGCTGCTAAAGCGTTGACTAATATTAAGAGTAAAACATGCGACAATTAAAACATCCTTAAGGTAATTACAGAGCTGGTTTAGCAGCAAACAACTGAAGCATTTTATACATTCAGCATGTTGCCTGTATGTTTTATTTGTACCTGTTTGAAAGTTAATCGGGGGGAATGAGGTACATCTGTGAATGTTCCCACCGTTAATGCACATGTCACACATTATGTAAAATATCACATCATTAGCTGAATGTGTCTATGCAAATATTGACTCCCCTCATCTAATTGAATATCATAGACAGTGTTTCTTGTTGTACAAGCATAGC
Source organism: Telmatherina bonti (assembly GCF_933228915.1). Classification (NCBI taxonomy): domain Eukaryota; kingdom Metazoa; phylum Chordata; class Actinopteri; order Atheriniformes; family Telmatherinidae; genus Telmatherina; species Telmatherina bonti. The sequence continues at coordinate 22,937,416 of NC_136611.1, read as the reverse complement.
ATATGCAACACGGGTGGATAGATGTCCCTGTCATTGCAAAACTTGTATTCTGCACTTTGACAGTTATTCCTTTTTGTACTATTAAATGGTGCATGTTGAGAGCAGGGTTGAGTACCATTGCTGACCTCATCTGTCCTGCTCTGTGACCCTGTGTCGCCACTGATGGCACATAATAGTTGACACTTGACTTTAGGGGCTCTTTAAGTGCCAAGAGTACCCAAGGCCCTAGATTCATATTCTAATGCAATCATCTTTGTATTCTGTGTCTTTACCCTTTGTTCAGAACCATACTACATTTATTTAATTTTCATTTTTTGCCCCTTACTTCATGATTCTGTCTTTTTCTCATCTAATAAAATAAGTATACACACACACACACAGAGCACTCAGCAGTCATTTTACAGAATTGCAGTAATCTCCCCATCCACCCTGCACCTGTGGCATTACAGATGGACACAGACTTGCACTTCGTTGACACTTCCGATTGAAGACCACAGGAGCAAACAGTCCAGCTGGAAACAACACTTTCGCATCAGCAGCGCTCTGGTCCTGCCTTCACATGCTTTTGCCCCTAAAACCTAATAAGTACTGAAGAATAGAGCTTAGAAAGGTGGATTTGTTGAGGCTTAGGTCAAACTGACATAGTACAAGTCAAATGACTGCAATTCTTCAACTCTGATTTAGCCACACAGGACCTTAAGAATCTAACTTGAAGTCTCTAGTTGAATGTTTAATTTACAGACCTTTATTATATCAATTTGAATGATATTCTTTGAACTTATGGCTCTTATGTCACCCTGCTATGCTTTTTATAATCTTTAATTTGCATATTACATTACATTATTTTTTGACTCATATGTACCCTGCAATGTGCTGTATAGAACACAATAGCTCCAAAACAATAGTCAAGATAAAATGATAATACTATCAATAATCAAACATATCAGTCCTAGCTATACATCTGTAGAGTAAGTTGTCTGTGTGGCAAATGGCAAATATGTGCTTGCACCCACCCAATCAGTTTCTCAACCTTTGTAGCTCTTTACTGTATGTTTGCTTCAACTCCGTCTCCTTTTACCTGCTCTTGTTTCCCCACTCTGCTATCTTCTCAGACAAACCATCATAGGTCATGTTTTTCGGAGTCTTTGATCAAAGAGTAGTCTTTCAGCATGTTGACTACAAGGCCTCTCACCTCCCCCGATGGTTGTTGTAAAAAAGAAAAAAAAAGCACACTTATCTGCCTTCTATAATGTTGATGGTTGAAAGCATCTTGAAAGAGCTTGTGTTTGGGTGAGTGTGTGTGTGTGTGTGTGTGTGTGTGTGTGTGTGTGTGTGTGTGTGTGTCCACTCAGACATGATGAAAGACTGTTACAGCACTGGTTTGTGATCAGCTGCACATCATTGCTTTGCTTTTAGCTGGCCCATATGCAAGGAATTCTTGCATCCTACATCTGATCTTCATCTGTTAATTATCAAATGACAACAAATTATCTATCTCTGAATCAGCTATGTGCTAGCAGGTGGCTTTTGATATGTGATGTTCCACGGCGGTAAGTTAGTTCACATCAACAGTAGATAAAAATGACCTTAGTCTCAACCAGAGAACCATCTTGCAATGCTTTAAAGCAAAACCGTCTTAAGTAAAAATAAATTTTTGTTAAATCTCTTGTTTAGAACCACAGCATTATTTCTTCATCACACTCTGCAACTACACAGACAGTACTTGCATTAATCACAGGTTAAAAATAATGATGACGTTAAAAGGAATTAGCTTTAATGTTTATAAATAGATGAATGGATAGATAGTTTTAGCTTTTCTGCCTAATCCAACTGCAGAATGTCCCTTTTTTGTAACATGTAAGGGTTGGCCCTGATGTGACAGCTTGTGATGTTAGCCCAAGTTGCTTTTGACATAAGAAGAAAAAACTAAAACCAGGAGGCACAGAGCTTGATTTTATTCTTCTGGGTTGAATTGACTTTGCAGGAATCAATTCTTTCCTCCTTCATTTTCTTTAAAAAAAACATCTTTGTTTTCCTCAGTGTCTCTGCTTTGTCATGGCTGTTAAGAACAGTCTGTTTGATTGAATTTGCCATTGGAGACATTTAGTGATCTTGATGGATTGTTTGTAGACAGGACTTAGACTTGCTGGAAGCATCTCTGTTTTTTTTTTTTTAAAGCCCATCACCCCTTAGCATTATGAAAACAGGTCTACCCTTTACTGCAGACTGAACAGTGAGTGGTATTATTTGGCATATTGTGCTGATACATGGCAGTCTATAAGAATGCCAATGACAATCATAGGAGAGGACATTTAGATTACTGTCGAGGCTCCCAGTCCTGTCTCTTCCTATCTGATCTACTATCACTCCATCTGTTTTGTAATCTGTCTTGTCTTCATCTTGAGTTTGACTTGTAACAGAGAAGAGGTAGTCATGGGGTGTACATAGAGCATAGATAGCTTGGCGTTTTGAGCCTTAGATAAGAGTTTAAGTAAAGCTTTAGTAGACTAAAGGTGCATTCACATCAGAATAGTCCACTAGACTCAGTCTGATTGGGACATTGTCCCGGACCAAGATCATGTTCATGCTGCACTTCTGAAACAAATCAGACCTTTTAAAAACTTGTTTCAATCTCCACCAGAGGCAAACAATAAATGGAGCTGCGTCAGATCCTAGCGAGACGGTTTACCAGATTTCTTTAAGAACTTTTACCAGATTCTTCCACATTTTTCAGTCAGATAGTCAGCTATCTTTCCCGTGCAGAGCTGTCCATTATCCTACACATTTAAGTATGGTTGTGTTATCCATACCACTGATTCAAATCAAAAAGGCTGATGTGAATGTGCCCTAACACCAGGTTAGTCCAGTAGACCCTGTACAATTGGAAGGGTGCAAC
>NC_136611.1:22909520-22929520 GCF_933228915.1 Telmatherina bonti | reverse complement strand
TGCTGCTTATGTAATGTGCATGCACTCGCTTACTGCACTCATTGCAGTATAATTATATAAAGCATTTCAACTTGTAAACTGTATTGTTTATTGTCAAGCAAATAAAGTTAGACTGATTGATCAAATGTTGCACCAATTCTGCAGGTTTTCTGGCTGTCCCGCAGTCTTTAGGGTTTCCCTTTAAATCTTACAAATAACTGAGCATTTTGAGTCTGTGTGATGACTGTCAAGTCGTGATCGGTGTGAGTAGATTATTTCTATATTTCCTCAGTGGCTAAAAGAAACATTTCATGATCACACTGGTGGCACAAATGAATGATGTTTTTAAAGGCAAGAATATCTTTTTTTTTTTTTTTTTTTTTTTTTACATAATTGCACAGACTGTTTATATAGTAGATACAGTTCACGTCAGCTAATTAGGATCCGCATGGTGAGATATAGGGAGAGAAAGAAGAAAGGATTGGGGGGGGGGGGGGGGGGGGGGGGGGGGGAGCGGGGAGAGGGTAAGGGTAGATAATTAGACAGAATTAAGCCATCTCTTTTAATCTAGCTCCTGAAAGAAAGAGAGGGAGAGAGAGAAATAGGGAGACGGTGGTGAGAGGGTGGGGGGCTCTGGGGGTGAGGCCTACATATTCACCCCTCTGCTCTTTGCTGTACTCCCTCTCAGCCTGTCTGAGACAGGGTGTGAATGTGTGGGAAAAGAGGGGCCTGGTGCCTTAGCTCAGCAGAATGGATCAGCTTGTGTTTCTGGAGCTCTCGAAGTGTCCCATTGTCATGATGTCACTGCAACTCAAGAAGACTGACCTCTGACCTCGATGGATTCATAGAAGCCCAATACAGCACCCCCACAACGCCAAAAAGGGCCAGATTGCCAGTGGGTGCCCACTAGGGGGTACCCAAGCCTTTTGCTGTGGAATTTGAGGTGCTCGAGGCTTTGTAAAATGCAACTGATGGTATATTTGCCAATGAATCCGTCCTTCTGTGTCCCCCTGATAAGGGGTCCTTTCCTCACCCTACTCCACTCCCTTTGCCTGCTTTCCCTCAGTTGCTTTGCCATTTCAGCTAGCCAAGGCTTGTTTCCCTCTCTCGCTCTCTCTCTCTCTCTCCCTGTCTCTCTCTCTCTCTCTCTCTCTCTCTCTCTCTCTCTCTCTCTCTCTCTCTCCTACATGCAATGTATCTCACCCATGAATATTGTGAGTGCCGCCAGATGTCGCAAATACATCATCTGAGGGATATGGTAGTGATGGAAAAAAGTCAAGGCACGTACGAGTGGGGGATGTGAGCTGACTTGAGCTCTCTGAGCGTTTGTGTGTGTGTGTGTGTGTGTGTGTGTGTCACTGTATGCCAGCATTCATCTGTGTGAGTGCGTGCCTCTGTTTTTCAGCATGTGTTTATGTGTGTGTCTTTGTACGTGTATGAGTGCAGCTGGGTGAGTGTGTCCCTTTTGTGTGCATACGCATGTGTGGAGGTCACAGCAGGTCAGCATATTGTCCCTCAGATGTTTGATATTTTATGTATAAGAGGCTGGCTACCGCGAGAGGATAAGCACGTTCTTGACAGAGGCATCTCTCCACCACAATTCGCCACCTCAGCAATGTGGAGCCCAGAGTCAGATCAACAATGGAGACGAGCTGCCTCACACCCAGAGAGGGCTGTTTGGAGGAACATAGAGAGAGAGATGCAGGGAAACTTGGAAAGAGTTAGTAGGATGACTGCTGTGGGGCAAAAGGTAGAACTGCATCATGATCACATCAAAACATCCGTTCAATCTGCTGTATAACATTAAGAAATGCATGTCATAAACATACAACTACAAAAAAAAAGAGAAAAGATTCTTTACTTATTCATTTACATGAATCATACACACACACACACACACACACACACACATACAAAAAAGCATCCATAGACAGTATGTTTGGTTGTAGGTGTGGTTGCATGTTTGGGGGCCTGTCAGGGGCACACAAGGGACAGTGGCATCCCAAAGATCATGTTGGAGAGGAGATTCCTCAGAGTGGGGCTATCCCAAACAGCACTTCTTTCTTTCCCCTTGAGGGGGAAAGGTTTACCGCCAGCTTGCTTTTGTGGTCGGCCTCAAAAGATTTGCAGCAGTCAGCATTAAAAGGCACAGATCTGAGGAGATGCCGCCAATTGAAATACCTACAGACGAACGAGAGAAGGAGAAAAACAAGGAAGGGTGAGAAACTGATACAAAATTAAAAGCTCGGCATTAGATGTTTCTCTTTATTTTGCCTTTGTACCTGATCAACAACAAAAATACAAACAAAACTATCAAACATCATCTGTTGGTGCTCTTTTTTTTTTCCCTGCTTTGAGTCAGTCCTCCTTTCTGTTGGCCACGTTCACACTCTCCTGTTTGTATTTAGCTGTTGAAAGGTTGATTTCTTCATTCCTCCTTCTGTACAAAAACACACTTACGAAGACTGGTTACCAGGGTGATGATGTGGCAGATGACATCACTCTATGGTGGGAGTTCATGGGATGGTGGCGTGGGCTGGTGCAGCACTTGTCAATGTGTTCCCTCCATCTTTGCCTTGTTTTTCTCCCTCTCCATCTCTGTCGGCATCTCTCCTGGCTCACAGCATTGGCTTGTCCAGTGCGCCTTGTGTTGCCTGGGAAAGGGATTAATTATTCAACACACAGCCTCAATTAAATTTGAATTCGGCAGTTCAAGTAACCTTTTAGCATGGCGCATTTATTATTGAGGCAGATGCTTTGGTCCTGTTTAGATTTAGAGCTTATCGGATTCTTTCAGCCCCTTATCACATAGTTAGTTTACTTGTGATGGCTGTGAGTCTTGGCCTTAGCTTGGCTGGAACGTTGTAAGACATATTTTCTTAAACAGCATCTGGTAAATATTTTACACTAAAATATTTCCATGGCTGAATATTTAGCCATACTCACTGAACAACGTAACATTTTACATGTGACTTATGCAGAGAATGTGTAAGGAATAGTTTGTTTCCAGCTTGGATCTTTTTCTTAACTAGCTACTGTAGACATGGCAGGACAAAATGTCACTCTGACCTCCCTTTTCTTGTACAATGGATATTTGGAAACTTAAGAGCTTCCATCACTTGCAAATGATGTCCTCTTTTCTGTCACGTTCCTCTTCCCAATTCCTCTACTAAATAGAGTGGAGGGCCAGGAAAAAAAAAGAGGACTAATCGTGTTAGGAACACCCAATGATAGAAATGGACAGAAAAAGAAAATCAATTTTCTGATGCTGTATTTTCAGCTGATGCGTGGTTACCGAATGCTCAGCGAGCGCTCCCTTACTGCAGATGTTTCATACAGTCAAAGAGTGGAACATGAAAACATAAATGCTTACATTTACGCCTGCACGAAGCAGCACCATGGAACGAAACATAACAAGAAACGAGAGGAAACAGCCTTGACGGTCCCTTTCAATGATCCCCCTCCCCCAGTTCCTGTCTCCCCATTTCTCTCTTCCTCCATCAGAGGAGGTGGTGCCTTTGTCAAGCAGGAGCACAGAGACCTCACAAAGCGAGGGAAGATGTCACAACAAACAAAAACAGCATAGTAACCCCCCGAAATCTAATCAGGAGCCATTGATTCATGCTCTGAATGGAGACTGAGTACCTTGAGAGTGGCTCATCCAATAAGGCCATAGACTGCATGACAGGGCCTTCACAATTCAGCTGTGTAGTTCCCTGTCATTCTGTTCTCACCTTTAGACTCGACTCTATCAACTCAAAGATGATACAATCATCACTCCACTCCAACATTTCATATCCTTTTTCAAGGTCCACGAAATTATTTGTCATCTGTGTACCACAATCAATTAATGTTTTTTTCTCACCACTATGATGTGTTGAGTATTTTTTTTAAGCATTAATAGGCTTTCTTTGTGAAAGTAGACCGATATAAACCTTGGATGCCATAGTAACTGATTATGCTTATGAAGGATGCTTAAATTGAGCTATTAAGTATACAGTAAACCATGTTTACCTTTGCTCCTTATAGGAATTCATTTTAAATAAGCCTACGATTTCCTTTTGTGTAATATCCAAACTGAATCGATCATTTCAGTAATGCTAAGAGTGAACAAAGTTTAAACTAAGTATATACTCACTTTTTCTTTCTTTGTTTTAATGTCATTGTCACTCTTGGCTTTTGTGTTCTTTATCATACAGCCAAAAGGGGAAAAAACATTATATTAACAGTGTAACTCTATTAACACTTATTGTAGGAATCTGTGACATTTCAAATAAAATTATTTAATCTATAATATGTGCATGCCCTTCTAAGATTGTTTTAATGCTCAATCTAATGCTACAACTTTGCACTTATTATTTGTAATGGTACTTTGGCATTATAGGGTAGAGATATTGATTTTGGAACCCAAAGCATTTATTGTAGAGGTAAATGTTATTATTTTAATATTGGAGTCATGCTAATTTAATAGAGCGTAACATACACACTGGGGTGTGAGCCGCAGGGGTCTCCCTGCCTTTCTCATTCTCACTCCTTTCGTCTTCCATAGAGCTTTATACAAAACATAATCATTTCAGATAATGTCAAATACCAGTTATGACTACTACCTAACTTTTTGTGGTATTTATTGTATCTATTTGCGGCAACAAATGTTTGGAAGCTTTTTTTGCTTTTTTTTTTTTTTTAAACCAGACTGACTGATATGTAATATTATAGAATATTTGTGGAATGCAGTAATTAGCATTAGTAATTCCTTTAAAAATCCCTGTAGTTTACAGAACAAGTGAATCCATAGGCAAAGATAAAAGAAATTTGCAACAGCTTTTTTATGTCCCTCGTAAAGTCCAACTGGCAATACTTCATTTTATAGCTTATAGAATTACGCCGTTAGTGATGGTATCTGCAATGCAGGAAATCATAGTAATCAAGTGGACGTTTGGCTCTTGAGGTCAGAAGGTCAGAGTCTGAAAAGTTATGCAGTAAGTCGCCTCCAGACATAGACAGAGCATAAATCGTGTCTTCAAATAAAACTGCCAAACCTGTTACTAATTTAGCTCTTTTACAGAGAGATGTATGTGATGTTACAAATATGTAAAATGTTAAACATGTTATACTTGCTATATATTAAACCACCTGCTCACCACTGATTGCTCACCAGTATGTGAATAATGATGGTTTTGGTTCTGTCCTTCATGGACAGAATATTAGGATTATATATTGTATAAAAGATGGCTATGAAATTTGGGCAACATTGTCTTTTCTTGTCATTTTGGACTGAAGGCTCAATGGCCACTTTACAGCAGCTTTCGCAAGAATCAATATCACATGAAGAAACAACATGAGATTGGAACTATGTTTTCCCCCACTTTTTCTTCATCGACTATCTCTGGTCTTTCATCCCTTACCATGGCAGCTTGCCTGATCTATATAAAACTAAGATAGGGTCAGATTGATACACAGACAGGTATATTCCTAAGACCATGGTAGAGTCGTTCTGCTGTACTATCAACTCTTCATCTGCATGTCTGTTTATGTCTTTCACCCGCTCAACCATCTGATCAGCTGTATTAACACAGGAGCACTTGCTGAGTAAGGTTAAAAAGGGCGTCTATTCACTCAGTGCAGACACCCTTCACTGCTCTCTCTGTGCGTATGTCTGTGTGTGATAATGAATGCGTGTGAATGTTTGTGTGAATGTGTGACCTTGAGTGTTCTTGAGTGGGTGTGTTAAAACTTATAAGAGTGGGATGTAAGTGTGTGTGCGTGGCTCTAAATGTGTGTGCGTGTGCTTACTCATGCTCGGCCAAAAAAGAGGCGGAGTTTTTTGTTTTTCTTAAACACCCTGTCAAAGGCATTATTGCTACAAAAGAGAATTTTTGGGGTGGCCTCCCCCCCAATGAACAAATATGAAGCTGTCAAGAAAAGAATAGCTGCATTCATTGAATGACACTTATTTTCTCCCACTTTACATGAGTGCAGTGGATAAAACGGGATGGGAGAGCTAAGTAAGACATTTTCTTTGACTTCGAAGCCAATGACGGACACACAGCAATTACTTAAAGTCTAAGGCGACACAAAAAAAAAAAAAAAAAGGAATTCCTGTGTATCCTTTGTTGCTGCGTTTATTTAGGCTGCCTCAGGCTTTTTAAATGATGCATGTTTGAGTGTTTTATTTTATATTGTGTGTGTGCTTTGTATCGGTATTAAGGCCTTCTTCAGACCTGCTTTTTTTGAGTGAAATTATGCAATGAACACTTAAATCTGTCTTTGCCCTTATCTGATATGTAAAGTACTTGATTAGAATTTATAATACTACTGATTAAGCGTGGTTATAAAGTTAATGCGAGACTATGTGTGGGTCAAACTCAGATGGCATTAGCAAATTTATCAAGCATGTCACAATTTGTGTGTAAACTACTTCTTAGCAAGTTCATCACCCAGATTTCTTTGCCATTTTTGTCAAATCTTCCATTTTACCTTATGGCATAAGTTGCATCATTATGAGATACAATACTGTCTGTTTTTGCCACTGTGTAATGGGAATGATGTAAGTTGACATACAGGACGTCAGTAGGCCTACCCATACCCTGTTTTCATACATATTTTCCATGTCCTGTGGGCTTGCAAGAGACCAAATATATTGAATTCTTAGCCAGTATATCTATGTGTTGTCACATTGCCCACTCTTGGTTATCTAATAGCTTGGCAGCAATGTGTCTCCCCACCTATGCCATGTGGCATAGGTGATCTAATCTGACCGTGACTAAATTAAAAGTCCTTTGGTGCGGAAGTGGACAGCGGTGTCTCCCTGTAACTCACATTGTGTCCGTAATGCCTCCCTCTGCCCTTTTTCTTTCCTTTGCCTCTTGGCCTTGTGGCCCACAGCCCATTTTCCCACTACGGCCAGGTGTCCCACCACACCAGAGAAGAGTGTCTTAATCAGTCCCACGGACATGCTGCCCAGTATAACACACACACTAAGAATCACATTTACACACACTCATCATTAATACACAATTGTGCATTCATTCATGCAATGTCAAATTAAGCACACATACACATGCAAGCACTTCAAGGGACTACTGTCACCTTGCCGTATGTCTAGGAGTGACTCTTGGATGACACCAGCAGCAGGATTATAAGCACATATTTATTAGCCCTAAAAGCAGCGGGAGTGCAAACACAGGCACAGAAAAACATTAGGCGAGGGTAAGTCAGAAACAGAAAACTAAATGATAATTAAAACCTGCTATTTGTGCAGTTGTTCATGCAGACTTAAAATGCATGTTAGTCTCTTAATAGGAGATGTTTGAAAATCTACCATTTAAGTCATATGTTCAAACTGGATTGTGGTTGTGTTTTGTGGAGTAGCAGGACATGGGCTCAGTAGTGTACACAGAGCTTGACCCTTAGGAGGAAGTTAGATCACTTTACGTGCTAAAACCAATTGGGAATAACTGATATGGTGGCTTTAATGCTTATTATCATGTTTTGCAAGAAAAAAATTATTTATCCTGCTTTGTAAAGCTTGAGAATTTTGATGGATTTTTACTTTTGAAAGTATCTTGACACATATTCTCTTTTTGTAATCATAGCTTATTTCCTTCTCCAGAGTAAAATATCATCTGATGAGCAGATTAAAATTATGTCATTTCCAAAGGTGGAAACAATAAAACAGTCAATGATAAATCATGAAGGCTCTTGAAATGAAAAGTAATGTTTCACATCAAAGTTTGGTTCAACGGGTTGAAAAAAATAAATTTATTTAAATTATCCATGAACTACAAGCCATCCTGTCTAAGATGTAGACAACATTTCCTATTAAAAGAACATTACATAGACTATTAAGTTAACTAACGGTCACATCTTTTTAGCTGTCTGAGATGGTCACCTTTTTTTCATCCTCTAAGTGCTAAACTCTTGGTGGCTTTTGCTTGCTTGTTTTAATCCTACTTTCCTTTTAGGCCGAGACCCGTATTAACAGCAGGATGGAAGCATATAATTGGCTTGTAGATGGCATCTTTAGCCATATTGTTATGAAGTCAATGTCTGCTTGTCTCCGAGAGACAACAAATAAAAGATCAGTAGGACACTGAAGTGGGAAAATACTGATTCTTTCATTTCATAGTATGAAAGTACATCGTGATGGTAAACCACCTAATTAATAGCATGACAAAAGTGTTTTATCAGTGGTTTAAATGGAAGTACTGTATTTAAAAGTAAAATTTTTCATATCTTTACTGCGTGATACTGGAAGACAAGTTCAACCCTAACCCTATGAACCTTGACCTGTGAAAATTATTAAAAGGTTTTCATTCTGATATTTAAAATTAAGTTGTGGATAAGCATGAAAGGACTTTCTAGTTAAAGACAAGGACATTTAAAAGGATCAAGACACAAAATACATAACTGTGTTGTTGCAATATATCCCTCCTCCTCTGTCCTTTTTATCCTGTTTTGATGCTTTAGGGAGGCAATGAACTTCAGGTGCCTTGAAATCTCTTAATGAACTCTCCGTTACCCCTCTGCCTGTCCTGCATACTCTAAGCTCGAGGTGCAGCAGTTACTTTGCTTCTCTTTGGGGTATGAGTAGATACATGGATCCAGACACTTACTCAAAGTACAAAAACAAACACAAATGTGTATGAAGTGTATGATATGAAAATACCGTGCACACCCCACCTGTCTACTACCATAATTTGCACTCTAGTACAATATCAGTGAAGTAAATCACTTCATGTGTTGATGAAAAAGCTGTGCTGTTTCTGTCTATTAAAATTGTAACAGGCACACATCTTAAGAGCCTTTCTGCATTAAATAACCAGTCTTATTATCAGCTTAATCAAAATACATAAATCATGCAATTATCATGAGGCATCTTCTCTAATAATGATTATAGATAGTTTTTAGCCTAGCCATTTTAGCTATTAAGACTATTAACCATTGGTGTTTCCATCTGTGTGGATTTATGTATTTTTCACATTCAGCTAGGGTCAAATTTTTGCAATTTAAATTTGTTCTTGTGTTACCCTACGCCTAATACCATGGAACTGGTCCGTATTTACACTGTAGAAAATAGTAGTGTAGCCAAATAAAACTTTAAAGCTGTGAAGGAGCCGGTTAAGCGCTGTCAATTTGTGAAGAGTAAAGGATGTAGAGAGAGAAAAAAAGGAGATCCTATATCATTAGGACAAATTCACACACAAAAAAGGGAGAATGAGAGAGTGCCACTGAGACCTAGAGAGAGGAGCAGGCAAACGAAGAGTGACATGGATTGGAGCAGAACATATGTTGGGCTCAGGCTGCATGGCTAGCTTTCTAGCTTCCTTAAGCTCTTTTCACAGATATGGATGTATATGGAGTTGGCTGACTGGCTGGCTGGCTGGCTGGCACTGTTGGCTGCTCAGTGGTCCCGAACCAGCCTATTTGAAAAGCCTGATGTGTTTTATTTGGGCTGGTTTCACATTGTCATGTGCATTCAGATACAGATTGTAATTTAGTGTCAAGTCTAAACTGCATGGAGGAAAGTCTGAGGGATGAAGAGGAAATGAAGTCCCTGATTCTACAATGGGTGCCTAATCACAGCATAACTCTTGTGCAGTAGCATTTTTAAAGGAAAATGAGTATTTTTATCATTAATGACAAAACAAATTTGATTATTTATAGATATTTTTCATCACCTTCTTGAAGTTGAATTTATTAGAGTTTCCTTCCTTTTCTTTCTCGAGTCACCCACACGACTGTAACTCACAGATACATTTGATTCCAGCTTTGCCTCTCTGGTAGAAAAAAAAATGAAATCGAGATTATTGTTGTCAGTCAGCGTTTTCCACTTCCCCATCTCTCCCCCATCCATCTTAATATCTGCTCTTGTTCTTTCTTTGCCTGATTTTGCACAAACAGAATCTGTCATTGCTGTCTAGTGGTTTAAGCAGCATATCTACTTTTTGCATCAAACCACACCAGTTTGGGAATGAGTGTTTTTGGTTGTGTGTCTGTGCATTATGCTCAAATCTTTTAGACTTTTCCGGTGAAAAATGCCCTTTCCACAGTGAACCTTGGGATGCCAGTAATAGCTCAGAGCAACACTGTGTTTGGAAGGCCAGACCTCAGCCTCTAATGGTACCATCTGAGACAGTTCAAACATATCAAAGATGAGCTCTGTGTGGAAGTGTGTACCAGGGGGGCATGAGTGTGAATGTGAGTCCATGTTGGTGTGTTACTGCTAGTGTTGTAGAGTGAGAGGTAATGAGCATGAATGTGTATTTGCATGCCCATATTCATGTTCTGAATATGATGCTACACATGGGGGTATGTGTTTGGAAGGAAGAGAGAAACTGTAACAACATTACACACACATTTTGTGTGTAGCCCACAGTAACAAGCAGCAAGTCAGGGTACAGAGTTGCAGCATGGCTCTGGGGTTAGGTAGAGAACCGTACAGTATGTGCTGGGGGCAGGGAGCGACTCAGCAAGGCACGGCCCTTCTGTTTCCCTGTCATCTCCCAGTGCCACTGGGGGTTGAAAGTGCCAGTGTGTGTATGTGTGTGAGTGATGCAGTGATGCGGGTGGGCGCACAGCCGAACGGGCACTTGACTGGCGCTGTGGCACTTAGCTAGCAAGTAGCTGCTGGCTTGGCGGCGCTCCAGGTTAACTCGGCATGCTGTGAGGTTTTTTGTATCCGTGTGCGTTGGGTGATGTGGCACCAGATGCCACTCCATGTGCCCAAATTCTGTTGACATTTGGAGCGTGGGCAAGTGGGCATGCTGGGAGGAAGCAGGAAAGAGGAGGGAAATTTAATAATTGTGAAACAGCAGTCTCAGCCATTGTTGCAAAGGTGCAGTCTGAATTGACAAACATGCAGACACAGGCAAAGTCACCCAGACACACAAATCCAGTAAAGGCATATAAACACGCAGTGTTTTTTGCCAATTGGATTATGGCTATATGTATATATTACACAGTCTGTGGGAAGCCAGTAGATAAAGAGTGCAAAGAGAAGAAAGTGAAGGGAGAAAAACGAAGAAGGGACAGGCAGAGAGACAGCGAGCATAGAGAGATGTTGATTGTGAAATGGGCTTCTGTGTGCATGTGTGAGGGGGGTAATTTGATTAAGCAAGCTGGCAGGAGGAGGAAGTGGCGGTGGTAGGGTGACAGGTTGATGCCAGCTTCTCCTGGCATGGCCTTCACCCTTACCGAGAGGAGAAGGAATTAAAGGAGGAGGGAAGAAGACTATATAAAGCAGAGGAAATGGTCAGATTTAGATAGAGTACATAAAAGGTGACAGTGGTTGCCAAAATATTGAGGAAGAAGGGGTTAAAAGGTAGAATGAATCAGAGGTTAAGAGATGATATGAAATATGATGGATGAGGAGAGAATGGGAGGTGAAAAGTGTATTTAAACCAGTATATCAAACATGGGTACACCCACTAAAACAAGCTGAAAGCCTTTAACATAGTGCCTTGTAGCTGGTGTACCATCTGGACTTTAAGGGTTAAAATCAGTCCAGGATTCCTTTACCACCTAGGTATTTTACTGTGATAATGACACGCGACATTAAGCTAGATCTTGCAGGCCAGCCTTCTGATCATCACTCCAACAATATCCGCCTAGTTAGTGGACTGTTGACAGCAGTCCACCATACAATGGTTAGTAAACATGTTTCTGTAAAAATAAATGGAAGCTGTGCCTGTTTTTGTTTGCCAAACGAGAGCATCCCCAGTGAAAATTAGCATGTACACTCATAGGCAAAAGCCTTGTTTTGTTTTGTTTTTGTGTTTATAACTTGAATAATTCTCTGCTACTTTTTTAAATATAATTTATTTCATGTTATTAAATAAATCAAGACATATTTTGAAATCCAAACATATCTTCAAGTTAAACTTGAATGAAAAACAGAGCAGCAGAAGTAAAAACTTATATTTTCTTCCTTAATAGTTTATAAATCAATAAAAAAAAAAACCTGAAAAAATAAAAATCTACAGAATTTTATCAGGCACAAGACATCAACCAATGAACTAACCCTTTTCTTCTTATAACTTTCAGTTTTGAAACTCATCTTATATCATATTGTACACCATTGTATGTAGTTTAATTTTCACTTTCTTCCTTATTTCTGTTTAATAAAACTTCTTTAATTTTCCTTTTAAGCATAATTTTTTTTCTGTTCATTCTTTAATTTCTCTGTCCAAATCATTCTGCAAACTGACTCCTTTCATGAGACACATTGCCTCTTTAATAAGCTCCTAAAGTGCGGTTTCCTGGAGATCCTTGCAGTTTTAAATGAAAAATGACTTTCTCTTATTTCAATCTTTTCTGAATATTTTCTTGCAACAGATTTTGATTTGCTTTAAACAATATAATAAAAATATTATAATCCACTATTTTTTTAAAATTTCAATAGTTTAAGTTGCACAAATAATAGATTTGAGGAATCTCTGTAATTGCTTCCAGTAATGATCCTAATGGCTCCTTTCTGTAGAATAAATAATGGCTGTGAAAATGTTTTATATGTAGTTCGCCATACTTCAAGACAATACATATGGAATAAAAAAATACATTATATACAACAGACAAAGCTCTATGATCTAATAAACCCTTGATGTTTTAAAGCACTACAGTTGTTTCTGAAAGTTTTACTTGAAAGTGGTTTATATGGGTTTTCCAATTTAACATTTCATTAATTATTACTCCAAGGAACTTTGTTTCCTCTAGAACTGATCACTGAGGTACCCCACATGTTATATTGCACATGTCCGATTTCACATTTTGCATTTGAACAAATTGTTTTCTGTTTGTGAGATAGCTAGCAATCCATTTTAGTGTCACCCCTCTAAAACCATAGCCCTCAATCCATGAACCTCTCTAATCTTATCACACCAGCAGCACATGCCCAGTGTTAACAGTTTGTGGCAAGACATTTGAGACTTTCTTGTCTGAAAACTCTTTAAAATTAAACCATTTACAGTCTAGATGTAGTCTCATAGCTGCTGTGAAATTCTCTTCTGTTTGATAATTCACTTAGATTTAGTATTTTGACAATAAACCTCACAACTCCAGTAGTATTCATTTTATTTTATCATCAAAGTCTTTTTTGGAAAAACTCTAGCTATTTTTGTGTCTTGCTTGTAGTGTATTTTAAGATGTTTGCAGTAAAAATATCACTGTTATTCTCGGTGACTTCAGAAATAAGCAGAGCAGGAGCTGGGGAGGCTTTTAGGGTCAGTTTGTTCTGTTCCTGACATGTATTTCAGTGAGCAACACTAAATCCAGGCAAACACACATGTACACATACTTGCAGGCTAATTTCAATGCAGAAGGTTGGGGCTTATCTTTAGCATTGGGTCTCATAATAGTTATTTTAAATTGCTAACACATGTCCTGGTGGGATATTTTACCCCTACTCTAAACAGTAATGAATTTCACTCTGCACCTATATACACTACAACCTTCTGGCCTTTATATATTTATATAAAATATGTATATATGCACACACATGTGGGTTTTATGAGCGTAAATGTGTTTGTGACCAACTGCAAACACACACATGCTTGCTGGCTGTTGATCATCTGTGTTAGTGTAATACATATAATTCAGGGAAGTCCAGCATTACAGTTGAGACAAGGTCGTACAATTCAATCTGTATGGTTATGTGTTTATACATGTGGAAGTGTGGGGATGCTTTCCTGGTGTGTTATGACTGCTCATTTTTGTAACCGGTTATTTTGATCATGTATTTCTGAGTGTGGACTACACCGCGTTAGCATCCCATACTTCACAAGCCCAAACTGACAGCACCTGACACAGTGTAGCTTCTGTACTCATGTTGCATTGTAACCTTGTTTCCTAATACCTGAAGTTGATTAGGTGAATTGGTGTATGTGTGTATTTTGTGTTTCTTTCATTGTTTAGATCATTTATTTGTAACTGTTGTAAACTCTGAGCTCTTATTTGGGACACATGCTGTTTTAACTAAAAACTAGAAAATAGAATACTATGAATTTATTCAAGGAACCAAGCTTTTAGCTAGTTCAACCTTGGAATATCTTAGTTACAAAAGGCTTTATTTTTAACCTTTGTATTAAGTTACACCTATTTAACTGTGAGGAAAGGCGACAAGAGGTAGTCCAAACCTCTAAGGTCATTTTCTTTAGGTTTAGATTTGAAAGATCTGAATGATCTTTTTCATGAGGTTAATTTGGAGAAAGCATTAACCCAGCTATTACTTAAAGGTATCAACAACCCTGAAATCGATCTTTAGCAGTTGTCCTTTTTAATTAGAAATATTTTAATAGAAATCTATGTTTTATTGGCTCATCTCTCTGGAATCAAGAGACAGGAGTCACACTGTCTTAGTCTTATGAACATAAAGACTGAATTGTAATCCTTTGATCATGATGCTGGGACTAGCAAAGATGTGCAATGTGCAATGTGCAATATTGATTTCTAAGTGATTTTTTAGATGTGGGGTGGTGCTAGTGATTGCATGCTCCATTCCAGTACGATTGGAACTACTACACTACGTCAGTAGTGTTTTTTTGTTATGGTATCAAATTTTGTAGGTCTATGTTTGAGGAAAATTATGTTTAGGTGTTGTTTTTCATGGATCCCAATGGCCTTTTTGCCAAAAAATATTTTACTGTGAACTTCCAACTACCAAGGAAGGCTGTCATATGCAATGTGCCTTATGGGGTAGCATAATGGGGTTGATTTATAATAATCCACAATTTCCAAACAAGCAGTGTAGTTTTAGGACTGTATACTTTATTTTATTTAGTCTCTCACCTGTTTAGTGTATGATTTTGGTTCTGTGGACCAAATCAACTTAATGTCAGTGATTTTTTTTGCTTAGTGAATGCTGAGCAAATACCAATACTTTTTAACAGCTAGACATTAAGCAGTAATCATTTCACACACTCTACACACACATTCTAAAATGCTTTTTTATGTCCAAATATGACATCCGTGCAGTCTTGTCTATCCAGTGTCATCCAAAGTGTGTGTGTGTTTTGTTAGCAGATGTAGGTGTACTTTGTATATGTTTAATTAAACAACAGCTAGGCATTCTTTAAGAAAAAGGAGAAAGAAAATGAAAAAAAAAATCCTGTCTATTATCTATTACTATTACCGTGGATTCACATTTAGTATGCAGGTGACACAACCACTCATAATAAAGGTGGCATACTGTCAGGTATGAGTCTGCTGGTTGGAGAAGAGGTAATGGTGTGAGGTATATACAGATTTAACAGTCATAGGCCAAATGAGGTAGGATGTACAGCTTCATAAACCCAACTCAACAGACGGAGAGGTAGAATTACAGAGTTGGAAAGTGAGATGCGCACCTTCCCCATCTGTGCACCCTTCCCTCCTTGCCTCTCCTCTTCTCGATTCTTTAACCCACACCTGAACTTGTCAGCTCCATGTTGCTGAGAATTTTCCGGCAGCTCTTCGACATCTCACTCTCACCCTGCCTGTCAAAGACCGCTGAGGGCAGAGAGAGAGCAAGAGGATGTACTGATGAATCCTCTCACAGAGCAGAGAGTTCACCTCTCAGGTAATCCTATAAAAAGCCAAGGTGAGATGCTCCTCTGCCTCCCGCTCATTATAGCGTCTTTACCCGGCACTGTAGCCATTGCTCTCCTCCTCGAGGTATATTGGGATGGTGGTGTATGAGGGTTGGGGAGGGATTTGGGCAGGCGGGGGCAAAGAGACAGGGGAGAGGGAGACCTTCTCACTATGCACACAGGGCTTGCACGTTGTGCCGCATGCGCCACATCTGTTAGACTTTTTTTGTATCTCTCCTTTTCTATCTCCCTCTTTTTTTTCCTCTTTTCCCTCTCTATGTCCCTTCCTCCCCCCGCCTCCCCTCTCAGTTCCTTTTTTAATCTTTTATTCATAGCTTAGCAGGTGATGAAAAATTTATACCCTGAGTCTGGCATTGAAATAAATGCAAAACGAAAACAGAAGCAGTTTATACTGACAGTCTGAATATCTCTATCTAGAACAAGGCTGCTCATTGCAAATCAGGAAACCGGGTGCTCTCCTGTTAACTCCGCCGTGTAAATGGTGCTTTGCGGCCTATGAAGCCAAAAGATTAGTCTATTTTGTTTCTCCCTTTACTCAACTCCTTTCATCCTATCACAGGGGAGGGAAGTGGGCACTTTTTCTGGGCACCATATCTCAAATCTTTTCAGTAACCCTCCTCCCATATCCACCCCAACCCCTCCCTTCAGTTGTTTTCACATAGCCTATCAAAGTGGGCAAAGTGTTACATTTGTTGTTCTACGTGATGGTTGTGTGTATTCTCAGGTGTATTCTCAAGCGATGTGTATGTGTGAATGTAAATTCCACTTTAGGAAAAGCTTTAAAGTCCCCAGTCTGGCTTAAAAACATATCTACATACACAGATACACACATACCCATTGGCCCTCATGGCTTATAAGAAGGTCTATCCCTCTCTTTGGAAGTGTGATACCGAGGCTAACTCTTCCCGGCAGCCCTAGCAAATTGCTGCTGTTGGTTTTGGAAGTGGGATACCCCAGCCCATCTTTTTCCACCATTTATTTTAGATGTGTTTTATGGGACACGACCAAACTGTCTGTTGAAAAAAAAGTAACAAAACCAAAACAACAACAAAAGAAAGCTGTGGCAATTAATGCACGTGTATGAAAGTTGCACAGTCGATACACTAAGACTGTTTATAAATGTGTGGAAGCATTGTGCTTTTTAAAAGTGCACGTGCACATATACACGCCGGTGTTCTGCACACTTGCATGCATGTGTGCATATTGAGTGTGTTGTGAAGTCCTGCTGTCAGCTGTAATGATGTGTTGTGGTAGAGTGCTGAGAGTGAAGAGGCCAACTTGGCCTCAGCAGCAGATCTAACTACCGATCTGATACTCTCTGACAGCCAGAGAGAAGGAGAGACAGAGATTTAGAGATGGTAGGAGGAAGGGAGAGGAGCAAGACCCGATTTAGGGCAGTCAGGAGGGATGGCAAGAAGTTTGAGTCAAGAGAAAAAGCAGCAAGGAGAGAGGTATGAAGGCCAAGACAGAGCTAAAAGAATAAGGAATTGGCATTTCTCTGACAGCTTCTCGTGGGTATACTGCAGCTCGTTCTGGTGCACACTGCAGTTTGTGTGGAAAAGATGGACATAGCTACCTTGATATCACACATTAATTTCTAGGTTAAACTTTTTTGGGCCTTTGACATTTGGCTATTGCAAAATAAGAAAATCAATACAACTAAAATGCAATTCAGGTTTATTGGTGAATGAAGCTTTTTGAACTGTCCCCCTAAACAGTTTGTCACTCAATGCATTCATGTTTATGTCAGTAAAACACCAAGATAATACATTCCGAAGTCAAATATTCCTGCCTTTGCATGGTCAGATAGACCAAAACTGACCTGAGCATATAGCCACAGTTCCTGTTTCAGTCTCTCCCAGGTAAGAAGTAGGCATCAGTACACAAAGGAAGGAGAAACTGTTAACAAAATAGATCAGCCAAAAGGAATAGTGTGCATACCCTTTATAAAGAAAAAAATTATAATTAACTATTTAAAGCTTGTACAAAGCTGATTCAGGCTAAATTAGTTGTCAGTTGTTTTGGTTCACAATTTAATATGCAAAAGATCAAAACACATACAAAAAAAAAAAAAAAAATGATACCAACTGGATGAAACAGAACATATCGCTACCAATCATAGTGGAATGAGATATACTTTATTTTGGCCAGTACATTGATTATTCTCCTGTTCTTGTATACTAGAACAAGGGGAGCAGACAATTAACTTGCCTAATTGAGCTACAACTGTAGCTTGACTTTATGAATACTCCTGTTGCTCACCATCATATTTAATTAATTATGGAATTATTATCAAAAGGACTACAGACACACTGGACTGGAAGAGTAAAATTATGGCCTGTGGGAAAAGTTTCTTGACTTAATATTTCATGTGAAAATGTGAAAGTTTTTGAAAAGAGGTCCACTAGAGCCTGAGATATTTTCAAGCCAATGCCAATCAGCCTCCAGTGGATTTTCTCTTTGAGGTACTCTGGTACTGGCCTTGCTTTTGAGTGTGTGTTGCTACAACCATCCTTTGTATGACGCAACAAAGTTTTCATTTCGGTCACAAATATCAAAATGCAGCTACCTGAATTGCAAATCCTTTAACGGTTCACCTAGAACAAGGATGGTTCCCATGGGACTTATCAGTATAATTCTTGTGGTTGTTTATTGATGAGAGAGTAGCTATATTTGTGCATCTGCATGGATGTGCGTGTGTGTATGTGTTTCCCTGGCCCTGCCTCTGTGCCAGTCTTCGGCAGAGTGTAGTGAGGACAAGTCGTGAAACAATTAAATAAAAATCTTTAATTGGCTGCTTCATATTAGGGTCAGCAGCTGGACACCGAAGAGGGGTTTGTTGCATGCACTTTACTTCGCACTGATGAAACGGTTGTGCATACACATGTTGCACGCGCGTATTCTCACACTCATCTACTCACATACACAAACACACACAGCTCCTGCACAAAATTCAATTATTAATGGACTGATTGCTCGAGTGGAGCTTCTCTGGGAATCTGAACCTGCCACACTGAATAAAATAAAACCACTGCTTTACATTTTCATTATACCAAACCGTGTTTTAAATTGCAAATGCATCTCGGAAATCCAATGTTGCCCCTCCCTCCATTGCCCCCCTCCTTGCTGTCTCACTACAGAAACCCACTTCACTTTCTACACTCCTCCTCCTTGTCCCTTTCCTCACCAGTTACATGTATCCTTCCATGTGCACACACACACATACATTTAACACACACACACATGCATATTTTACTGTTGTGGCATGTGTGTGTGTGTACAGCCACCATAAAGCAGTCTTATTAAAGGGAAAGGCTGTGTGTGTTTGTGAGAGAGAGGAGTCGTGTGCATGAGGAAGTGCTTCTGGGCCACGGCGGAGCTCCTTCGCTTATTTGCAATCAGGTCAGACAGACAGCACAGCCACATACACCACTGTCACCTCCCTCTAGACCTTCCTTCTCTCTCCTCTTCTCTCTCAATCCCTCTCTTCTATCTCTCCACCCCATCTTAACTCTCCCATTCTGTGTTTGTCTCCAGCACCAGTGAAATAGCACATTTTGTCTGGAGTTGGATATCTCAATTATCTCCTCTGTAATACAGAGTGAATTCCTCTTTGTTTCACTAACACTGTCTCTTTCTCTTCATCGCCTCCCTTCCTCCTTCTCCCCTGCCTATTAAATTTCTATTACTAATTTACCTCCATACATTTTATTCTCATCTTAGTTGACTTTATTATGTTATTGGTTACCTAAAAACAAAATTTAACACAAGGTTTTATTTTTATGTATTTTATTTATGTATACATGTACATTTTTTTTTTTTTACGTTTCATCATATGAGGTCTTCACATTAGTGTTTGTAGTTTACATCCTCAGAAAATGACTTGCCACAGAAGTTACTTAGAGATGATCTACTTACTGCCATGCTTTCCCCTTCTTAAAGCCATGCTGCAAATACTCACTACTCCTTTTCTCTTATGTTTAAATTTCTTGTACTGTTCCTGCTGGAAGTTTTATTGCATTTCCTCCTGTGCACTGAAAACCTTTCTCCTGTGAATGGTCAACATAACACCAGATGTTCACAACAGATGAAGTGAAAGAAAAGTAGAAAAGAAAATCACGTTACTGTATGAATCACTTTTATATTATCATTACAATCTGTTTTAGCATGTAATGAGAGAGAAACTTTTGTAGAAATTGTGGAAGGTATTGTGCTTCTACTTCAGCCTTTACATTACAATCACAAAGGGCTTGGCGTTTTGACCTAATGCATACATATATATACATATATATGTGTGTGTATGAACTTTTGATTCATATAATGTCAAAAGTTATGTTTCTTACGTTTTTTTCCAGAAATAAAATAAAGCTTTTTAATATCGTCATATCTATTCCACATATAAAACAGCTGCATAATTTGCAGAAATGCAACATGACC
>NC_136611.1:22903199-22906820 GCF_933228915.1 Telmatherina bonti | reverse complement strand
AGGGAGACCTTCTCACTATGCACACAGGGCTTGCACGTTGTGCCGCATGCGCCACATCTGTTAGACTTTTTTTGTATCTCTCCTTTTCTATCTCCCTCTTTTTTTTCCTCTTTTCCCTCTCTATGTCCCTTCCTCCCCCCGCCTCCCCTCTCAGTTCCTTTTTTAATCTTTTATTCATAGCTTAGCAGGTGATGAAAAATTTATACCCTGAGTCTGGCATTGAAATAAATGCAAAACGAAAACAGAAGCAGTTTATACTGACAGTCTGAATATCTCTATCTAGAACAAGGCTGCTCATTGCAAATCAGGAAACCGGGTGCTCTCCTGTTAACTCCGCCGTGTAAATGGTGCTTTGCGGCCTATGAAGCCAAAAGATTAGTCTATTTTGTTTCTCCCTTTACTCAACTCCTTTCATCCTATCACAGGGGAGGGAAGTGGGCACTTTTTCTGGGCACCATATCTCAAATCTTTTCAGTAACCCTCCTCCCATATCCACCCCAACCCCTCCCTTCAGTTGTTTTCACATAGCCTATCAAAGTGGGCAAAGTGTTACATTTGTTGTTCTACGTGATGGTTGTGTGTATTCTCAGGTGTATTCTCAAGCGATGTGTATGTGTGAATGTAAATTCCACTTTAGGAAAAGCTTTAAAGTCCCCAGTCTGGCTTAAAAACATATCTACATACACAGATACACACATACCCATTGGCCCTCATGGCTTATAAGAAGGTCTATCCCTCTCTTTGGAAGTGTGATACCGAGGCTAACTCTTCCCGGCAGCCCTAGCAAATTGCTGCTGTTGGTTTTGGAAGTGGGATACCCCAGCCCATCTTTTTCCACCATTTATTTTAGATGTGTTTTATGGGACACGACCAAACTGTCTGTTGAAAAAAAAGTAACAAAACCAAAACAACAACAAAAGAAAGCTGTGGCAATTAATGCACGTGTATGAAAGTTGCACAGTCGATACACTAAGACTGTTTATAAATGTGTGGAAGCATTGTGCTTTTTAAAAGTGCACGTGCACATATACACGCCGGTGTTCTGCACACTTGCATGCATGTGTGCATATTGAGTGTGTTGTGAAGTCCTGCTGTCAGCTGTAATGATGTGTTGTGGTAGAGTGCTGAGAGTGAAGAGGCCAACTTGGCCTCAGCAGCAGATCTAACTACCGATCTGATACTCTCTGACAGCCAGAGAGAAGGAGAGACAGAGATTTAGAGATGGTAGGAGGAAGGGAGAGGAGCAAGACCCGATTTAGGGCAGTCAGGAGGGATGGCAAGAAGTTTGAGTCAAGAGAAAAAGCAGCAAGGAGAGAGGTATGAAGGCCAAGACAGAGCTAAAAGAATAAGGAATTGGCATTTCTCTGACAGCTTCTCGTGGGTATACTGCAGCTCGTTCTGGTGCACACTGCAGTTTGTGTGGAAAAGATGGACATAGCTACCTTGATATCACACATTAATTTCTAGGTTAAACTTTTTTGGGCCTTTGACATTTGGCTATTGCAAAATAAGAAAATCAATACAACTAAAATGCAATTCAGGTTTATTGGTGAATGAAGCTTTTTGAACTGTCCCCCTAAACAGTTTGTCACTCAATGCATTCATGTTTATGTCAGTAAAACACCAAGATAATACATTCCGAAGTCAAATATTCCTGCCTTTGCATGGTCAGATAGACCAAAACTGACCTGAGCATATAGCCACAGTTCCTGTTTCAGTCTCTCCCAGGTAAGAAGTAGGCATCAGTACACAAAGGAAGGAGAAACTGTTAACAAAATAGATCAGCCAAAAGGAATAGTGTGCATACCCTTTATAAAGAAAAAAATTATAATTAACTATTTAAAGCTTGTACAAAGCTGATTCAGGCTAAATTAGTTGTCAGTTGTTTTGGTTCACAATTTAATATGCAAAAGATCAAAACACATACAAAAAAAAAAAAAAAAATGATACCAACTGGATGAAACAGAACATATCGCTACCAATCATAGTGGAATGAGATATACTTTATTTTGGCCAGTACATTGATTATTCTCCTGTTCTTGTATACTAGAACAAGGGGAGCAGACAATTAACTTGCCTAATTGAGCTACAACTGTAGCTTGACTTTATGAATACTCCTGTTGCTCACCATCATATTTAATTAATTATGGAATTATTATCAAAAGGACTACAGACACACTGGACTGGAAGAGTAAAATTATGGCCTGTGGGAAAAGTTTCTTGACTTAATATTTCATGTGAAAATGTGAAAGTTTTTGAAAAGAGGTCCACTAGAGCCTGAGATATTTTCAAGCCAATGCCAATCAGCCTCCAGTGGATTTTCTCTTTGAGGTACTCTGGTACTGGCCTTGCTTTTGAGTGTGTGTTGCTACAACCATCCTTTGTATGACGCAACAAAGTTTTCATTTCGGTCACAAATATCAAAATGCAGCTACCTGAATTGCAAATCCTTTAACGGTTCACCTAGAACAAGGATGGTTCCCATGGGACTTATCAGTATAATTCTTGTGGTTGTTTATTGATGAGAGAGTAGCTATATTTGTGCATCTGCATGGATGTGCGTGTGTGTATGTGTTTCCCTGGCCCTGCCTCTGTGCCAGTCTTCGGCAGAGTGTAGTGAGGACAAGTCGTGAAACAATTAAATAAAAATCTTTAATTGGCTGCTTCATATTAGGGTCAGCAGCTGGACACCGAAGAGGGGTTTGTTGCATGCACTTTACTTCGCACTGATGAAACGGTTGTGCATACACATGTTGCACGCGCGTATTCTCACACTCATCTACTCACATACACAAACACACACAGCTCCTGCACAAAATTCAATTATTAATGGACTGATTGCTCGAGTGGAGCTTCTCTGGGAATCTGAACCTGCCACACTGAATAAAATAAAACCACTGCTTTACATTTTCATTATACCAAACCGTGTTTTAAATTGCAAATGCATCTCGGAAATCCAATGTTGCCCCTCCCTCCATTGCCCCCCTCCTTGCTGTCTCACTACAGAAACCCACTTCACTTTCTACACTCCTCCTCCTTGTCCCTTTCCTCACCAGTTACATGTATCCTTCCATGTGCACACACACACATACATTTAACACACACACACATGCATATTTTACTGTTGTGGCATGTGTGTGTGTGTACAGCCACCATAAAGCAGTCTTATTAAAGGGAAAGGCTGTGTGTGTTTGTGAGAGAGAGGAGTCGTGTGCATGAGGAAGTGCTTCTGGGCCACGGCGGAGCTCCTTCGCTTATTTGCAATCAGGTCAGACAGACAGCACAGCCACATACACCACTGTCACCTCCCTCTAGACCTTCCTTCTCTCTCCTCTTCTCTCTCAATCCCTCTCTTCTATCTCTCCACCCCATCTTAACTCTCCCATTCTGTGTTTGTCTCCAGCACCAGTGAAATAGCACATTTTGTCTGGAGTTGGATATCTCAATTATCTCCTCTGTAATACAGAGTGAATTCCTCTTTGTTTCACTAACACTGTCTCTTTCTCTTCATCGCCTCCCTTCCTCCTTCTCCCCTGCCTATTAAATTTCTATTACTAATTTACCTCCATACATTTTATTCTCATCTTAGTTGACTTTATTATGTTATTGGTTACCTAAAAA